>NC_057801.1:431722110-432022110 GCF_018294505.1 Triticum aestivum
AGGTAAGCTTACCGAGTGGATGGAAGGTAAGATTACGAGTGTCAGAATCAGCCTCGCGTTGGGAAGCCACCATGAGAACCAGGGACGTGAGGTAAGATCTAGTTGCTTGTGAAGTAAGATTGAGAATCAGTCCCACGCCCTGAAAAAACACTGTAGAAAAAAGTTACTCCACATGCAACTAGATCTCAATCTACAGTGTTTTCTACAGTGTTTTTTTCAGGGCAACGCATTCCCTGTAACTTTGAATGGTGGGAGCTGAGTTTGACTGTTGGGTGAAATTGTTGTGTTTTTCTTCTTGAAGGAGCGCCTCAAATGCTTTCATACAGTTCACTTGGACCAATTTCCTACTATAGTCTAATATCATAGGAATGGCACATGGTGAGTTACTTTAGACCAACCACATAATGAGTTTATTTTTACATGCCTGCTTTGTATTATACCATTTATACACACAATAGCATAATAATAAATTCAAGCGACTACCACCCAATAACAATTCGGACGATGCTAATAAAATTAAGCATTCAAGTAGTCATAAGCAAGTAAGGTACAATGACTCTGGACAGTACAGAAAATCTGCAGATATGTACATAGGAGCAGCTTCATGATATACATCTGATTTTTACAGCCTGAACTTCTCCAGTGAATCAGGGAAAGGACAAGTTTCATTCAGCCATAGTTAGCTTCTTTGATGGACTCAGAACCTCTGACCAATCAATCTTAGTGTTGATCTTCCATGCCACACACACAGTAGCCTGTGGGCAACAAGGAAAAAAATAAAAGTGTTAGAAACATCATATAAACACAACATCCCTTCTTTAACATGGGGAGTACTAGAATCAGGGTAATCATAGATGAGCTACCTGCAGTGCTAATAAAATTGATTGTGGTATCATTTTTGTTCGATAATTCATATCTATACCAGATAGAGCAACAATGGGGCAGTGGGATAAAAATAACCATTAGAGAGCCACTGTTTCTGAAAATGAGCTAACATGCTCATGCGAAAATGGACTATCTCATGCATATTAAGCGCAACTGATGAATTTCAGAGAACTCCGTTATAGAGAAGAACTTGCTACTAAACAAAACACGTCCTCAGCAGTTAATACTCCCTCCGTCACAAAATAAGTGTCTCAACTTTAGTACTACACTTATTTTGGGGCGGAGGGAGTATGAATCAGCAATTTGCAGATGACTGGTTAAGATGAAGTAAAACAACAAGAATTGTTCCTTGGGCATGGGATGTTCGTTTGGAGGAGAGATACAGACTGCGCCAAAAAGCATGCCAAGAGCCTCTGTAACCTAATGTAAGTTCCTCGTAGGTGCATTTAGTGAATCAATGAGCCAAAACTCCAACACAATCAAACAATAATTTTTATTAATTCAGATTCAGAAGCATGTAAACTGCTGAATGATTTACCACATGGGTCTGAAACAAAACCGTAAATCTTCATGGTGAACAAAGAAAATGTCAAAATGCTGGAATGTCAAGGGAGAAGCTAGACTCATTCTGAGTGTTCGTAACAAATTTCTGCAGGTGGCCAGCTGCTGGAATGTGGCTGACTCCAGGGGAACCCTCGCCTTCGGCTGCATCCACAGCCTGGGTTGCTGATCTGATCAGCAGCCTATGCCTTTGGACTCCCCTGAACGTGGTGCAAATGCCTTGGAGAAAAAGACCTTCACCAGCCCAGCCTCGACACTGAATGTTGTTGGTTTCTCTAGACGTGCACTAGAATTGCCAAAAGGTCCAAGTAGTCTGGAGCTTAAGACGTCGAAGAAAAGCTGCTCCTGGCTTAGTCCTTCTACTCTTTGGCTGCTACTTTGGAAAGGTGCCTGCGTGCGCACTAGTAGTTATCTTTTGTCTTGTAGTTCTGTAGATCAAAGTTTAGTTTCTCTAGACGCGGCCTTCTGCTAGTACTGAACTTGGTAGTTGGAACGGTGACTCACTTATGGTATCATTTGTGCTAATGGAACCAGGGAGGACGCCTCGCTATTCATCTAGAAAAACATCAAACATAATAAACACTTTAAACAATAAATAGTCTCCCTACATTACTTCACTGCAACCTGACAAAATCTTTGCCAATTGGTAGCAGATTAGTAGTTAGTTGTTCCATGTCAAAGAGAACATAAATTCTACATAAACACTTCTCTATTTCAGCATGGACCGAAACAGCAACAGCTAAGAACTTCCTAGTCTAAAAAAACATCCAACCAAACTACTTGGAGATACAAAATAAACAAGAATGAGAGTATTCCAAAGAAACAACAATTACTGATCTATGCGAACAATATAATTTAAAATTCGAATTACCTCTTCAGGCAGGACATGTTTAGTCCTTGGTTCAGTCTCCTGATATCTCCAATCTGCAGCTTATGCAAGAACTGAACTCTGAACACCAATTTAGCAATTTGGGAAGAACGCGACAAAGCGAAATGAAGTGGAAATTGATTATAACTAAAAGCACTAGAAATGGGGTTGCTCACCTCCTCTGGTGCGCTCCCCGTCTGCACACACCCAACCAAAATAAACCCAAACCCGCAGACAATGCCGTCGCTGCTAGCCTAGCAAGGGAGGCAGCACCGCCATGACCACTCACACCGCAATGACGGGAATATGAATTGCATCATGGTACAACAATTGAGATAAGAAAATCGTCGACACTCTCAAGAGAATGACAATTTACTAATATATTTAGCCTACGCCTGCAAATGTCAATCCAAAACTACTACTAGAATAACTTCAATCTACCCAGTAGTCATAAGAGGGACACTATGAACACACGTGTAACGGGTTTACCGAAAAAAACAACCCATTTATCTACATTATTATTGCAGCAGAAAATGGGGAACAACTGAGTGCCAAAAAGAGCACCCGTGAAATAGTAGTCACAAATATCACAGAATAAGGAACCCAAGAAAATGAAGAAAAAGAGAGATTGAGGATGGAAGAGACGTAATTTGTATGTACCGGGCGAGGGTCGAGCCAGCCGTGGAGGATATGCTTCGCCTACCCGCGACAACCCACCCTAACGCTGCCCGACACGGCGACGCCGAGGCTAGCTGCCATTGCCGCACACCATGCTTCCCCGGAAGAGACGCTGGCGACCTCCGGCTGCAGTGTCGCCCGACACCGAGAACAGCCACGGCTCAGGACGACTCCCCGGATGCCCCTCGACCACCGCACCGTCGAGCCCGCCAGCCACCGCTCACCGCGCAGTATCTTCCGTTAAATCTCGAACTGCTCGCGAAGCTAGACTCGTAATCCCCACAACCAGTTTTTTCCTACCACATCCCACGACTAGCTAACCGTGTGCATTTTTCTACTTTAAATAAAAGAAAAATAAAGGGTTAACGTTGCGAGGCCGATGTAAAATTACGGCGAGGGCAAAAAGTTTATGGAAGGGTCAGCAACGAGACACGGTTCAATCTCATAAAGGTAACCAGCAGGTCAGTGGATCGACCAGGGTGAAGAATTACTTATTCTTCACCCAGTTAAATTCTCAACCTTGAACGACGTGCATGCCATGTAGTAAACCGATACGGAGGAAGTATAGTAAAAATGAGGCGATTTTACCGAGCGATCGACGGGGGAGCATGGCCTGTCATGCGGTCCCACATGTCATGATGTACCAAGGCGATGCGCGTGTCCCTCTTGAGGCAGAAGCAATACTAGTACATGGTTTGAGATGATGTCGAACCGAAGTGTGAAAAATGGTTGCTTCGTCCGTCTGGGAAGGTGCGGCATTGTGATTTGACGTCTCATTGCTCATTACTACTACTAGGCCGGTACGAGTGAGGTGCGTCCCCCCTGCTGTTCTGCACTGTTATTTGGTGCTTAACACGTCGAACTGGTTGCTATATGTCCCACATGTCGGCAACAGGAAGTACAAAATTCATGAAAGGGAGCGTCGATGGAGGAGTATACTACAGAATTCATGAAAGGGAGCGACTTAGTTTGGAAAAATCTGTTTTTACGGAGTACGTACCCACTAGGGTTTATAGGGCTCATCTAAAAAACATTCGTTTTTCCATTTGATAAGTCTCAATTCTACTATACTAGTAGTAGTACCATTACATGTTGGATTTCGAGGTGCGTTAGATCACCCGACGCAAGCAGTGTCAAGAGGAAACTAACCAATGCATGTACAAGTTCATGGAAATTTAGTGGTCATTCATGCATTCGTTCTAATTAATGCCTCGGTAAACATAACTTCTTGAGAAAAACGAGCGTACTGTGCAAACTACGAAATTAATTCGACCACTCACCGTCTACCTTGGTTGGAGAGATTTTGAAACTGAGTCATAAATTCGAAAGGAGGGAGTAGTAACTTTTGTCTCGATTACTATTTGTGGCCTTGTATAGATGCAAAATGTATTTTTTTATAGTGGCCTTGTATAAGTAAATGGAGGGAGTACTAACCAAAGTACGTATGTAGTAGGGACGAGGAGTAAACGGAGGCAGTAGTAATATTTTCTCCTCGTGCTGCGAGCCACCGCGCACGTGGGCGAGGCAGCGGGCGTAAAGGCGTACAGTAGTAGTAAGCTTCACCTCATCCCGCGAGCCACCGCGCCCGTGGGCGGGGGAGACGGTGTACTAAGCAAGCTTCTCCTCGTTCTGCGAGTTGACGGGACACATCAAAAGTATTCCAGTGTATAGAGCCTTGCCTTTAAGGTAGGCCCCACATGGTTTGCCTCTTTTTTAAATTTAACATAACGCGTCAAGTCGCAATTTGTTTGTTCACCCGTGGTAGACGATCCTCCCTCCACCAAGTGGACAACCAGTACATGTGCCAAATTACCGCGTGGGCTGCCTTTTTCGTACAGAAATGTGCTCCACCGTGTACCCGCGCGGGTGTGGTTGGGAAAGAGACGGGAGTATGTGCGCCGTGCGTGCACCTCTTCTCTTCGTGCACGTCCCCCACCTACGTGGGTGTGTGTGAGAGAGATACAAACCTAGACATAATGCGCCGTCCATCCCCATGCCTCCGCCCAGTCCGACCACCAGTCACCACCATGGCACCACGCCCCACTCCTCTTCACCTTATCTCTCATATTTCTCCCTCCATTTTTATATACAAGGGGCCACTATCAAAATTACAATTTGCAGATATACAAGGCCACTAACACTAATCGATGCAATATCAATGGTGTTTGCCTGGTGGTACTAGCAAAGAAGGACATTAATTATCCCTTGCATGCATGCGGGAGTTTGGAAAAGAATGCATCTTGATGTTTCGTGCAATGCACGGGCATCTTGCTAGTCCATGAAAACAACACATGGCAAAATTCCACGACGAATGAGGGATTTGAATCTGTTGGGAGGGGCTGTTTGGATCTTGCCCGGGGTAGCCAAAATATTGGTGACCCTTTTGTCCACCGGTGCCTTTGCCACCGATGAACGAGGAATGGCTTGGGTGCTCATGCTGTCATGCATCCTCCAGCGCGCATGTTGGAGACGAGCTCACACGAGCTATGTTTTTTTGTCCCACAACACCACTCGAGCCGCCCGCAGACCGACCGGCGACCCACAAATTACGCCATCCAACCGTAGCCGCACACATTATGACAACAACTCAACCAACCAGACGGAATTCACGCAAACACGTAGACAAATTGATATTTCATATAAACAACGACGGAAATCATATAAAATATCGGATTTTCACACAAACATGACGGATTTCATTACATTTAATGAACTACGCGGTGCTAGTTCTGGATAGCACATGTATATAATACCTGGCATAAATGGTCGCCCGCCGCTCGATTTGTGTTCCTCATGTCCGGCAGCAAGATCACCGGACTGCCGGGAGCCCCGGAGGTATATGCTTCAGCACAAAGGACGGATCGCTTCCCCACTGCCCAACTGATATCATTGGCTGGTACCGAAGATGATGGTGGCCGGCACCGGTTCGAGTTCATCACCGGCCACTACTTTGCCATGGCCGGCACCGGCTCGAGTTCATCCTAACATTCCCCTCTTCCGTGGAGCCCATGCGGGGTCGACGAAGGTCCTCGCAACAAAAGGATCCGGCAAGACACCTGCTATGTACGCCGGCGTCGCCTCCGCGGTGGCCTTCATGGGACCCAAGCGGCGGCGGCCTCCCGTGTTCTACTTCTCCTCGCTGATGGCGGCGGACGCGGAGGCACTGGCCACCGACTCGTTGCTCTCCGCGCACTGATACGTCTCCAACGTATCTATAATTTTTTATTGCTCCATGCTACTTTATCTACTGTTTTGGACTATATTGGGCTTTATTTTCCACTTTTATATTACTTTTGGGACTAACCTATTAACCGGAGGCCCAGCCCAGAATTGTTGTTTTTTGCCTTTTTCAGTATTTCGAAGAAACAGAATATCAAACGGAGTCCAAACAGAATGAAACCTTCGAGATCGTCATTTTCCAACCGAACGTGATCCAGGAGACTTGGACCCTACTCCAAGTAGTGCCCGAGGAGGTCACAAGGGTGGAGGGCGCACCCCCTGGGTGCGGCCCCCTACCTCGTGGGCCCCTCGGAGCTCCACCGACGTACTCCTTCCTCCTATATACCTACATATCCCCGAACGATCAGAACAAGAGCCAAAAACCTAATTCCACCGCAGCAACCTTCTGTATCCACGGGATCCCATCTTGGGGCCTGTTCCGGAGCTCTGACAGAGGGGGCATCCACCACAGAGGGCTTCTACATCATCACCATAGCCCCTCCGATGAAGTGTGAGTAGTTTACTTCAGACCTTCGGGTCCATAGCTAGTAGCTAGATGGCTTCTTCTCTCTTTTTGGATCTCAATACAATGTCCCCCCCCTCTCTCGTGGAGATCTATTCGATGTAATCTTCCTTTTGCGGTGTGTTTGTTGAGACCGATGAATTGTGGGTTTATGATCCAGTATTATCTATGGAAAATATTTGATTCTTCTCTGAATTCTTTTATGTATGATTGAGTTATCTTTGCAAGTCTCTTCGAATTATCCTTTTTGGTTTGGCCAACTAGATTGGTAGTTCTTGCAATGGGAGAAGTGCTTAGCTTTGGGTTCAATCTTGCGGTGTCCTTACCCAGTGACAGAAGGGGCAGCAAGGCACGTATTGTATTGTTGCCATCGAGGATAACAAGATGGGTTTTTTATCATATTGCATGAATTTATCCCTCTACATCATGTCATCTTGCTTACGGCGTTACTCTGTTTTTAACTTAATACTCTAGATGCATGCTAGATAGCGGTCGATGAGTGGAGTAATAGTAGTAGACGCAGAATCGTTTCGATCTACTTGTTTTGGACGTGATGCCTATATACATGATCATTGCCTAGATATACTCATAACTATGCTCAATTCTGTCAATTGCTCAACAGTAATTTGTTCACCAATCGTAGGAAATCTTTGCTCTTGAGAGAAGCCACTGGTGAAACCTATGGCCCCCGGGTCTATTCTCATCATATCAATCTATATTACTTTATTTACTTGCTTTGTTTTTACTTTGCCTTTACTTTTACTTTTGCATCTGTCTATCAAAAATACCAAAAATATTATCTCTATCAGATCTCACTCTCGTAAGTGACCGTGAAGGGATTGACAACCCCTAAGTGTTGTTTGCGAGTTGCTATCGTTTTGTGTAGGTACGAGGGACTTGTGCGTGGTCTCCTACTGGATTGATACCTTGGTTCTCAAAAACTGAGGGAAATACTTACGCTACTTTGCTGCATCATCCTCTCCTCTTCGGGGAGATCCAACGCAGTGCTCAAGAGGTAGCAAGAAGACTTTCTGGCGCCGTTGCCGGGGAGGCTCACGCAAGCAAGTCAACCATACCAAGTACCCATCGCAATCCCTATCTCTCGCATTACATTATTTGCCATTTGCCTCTCGTTTTCCTCTCCCCCACTTCACCCTTGCCGTTTTATTCGCCCTCTCTTTCCCACTCTTCTCCTCCTTTCCCCTTGCTTTCTCCCGCCTTGCTTCTATTTGCCGCTATGTCTGAAATTGGGGAGATTATCGTCGATATGGACAATAATGATAACACAGAAAATCCCGAGCCTCCGGCCGATGAACCCCCTATCTTGCATACTAAAAAGTTTTGAATCGGTAGTGGTAACATCATTGGCAAAGGTGTTATTCAAGATTTCTTTACTTGTGCCAGTGCTTTACCTTCCATGGGTTGTTCTATTCTTCATAGAACTAGTAGCCTTGCGGATGCTATAGCTATGCTTGTGGTTGAACTTGAAAGACAATTTATGCATATGCACCCTTGCATACAGAGAATTTTCTTAGAATTCTCTAATATTGAGCACTGTTCTGTTAAGCGCGTTGTTATTATCTTTTTGGCTTATGAATTTAGATTTATCATAAGAGAAGCCAAAGAAATCTTTGCGCACTATAGGGTGGACGCTAGTCGTCCACCCATAGAAGCAATCCTCTGTGATCAAGAGGAAATAAGACGTTTTCAATCTTCGGACTATGTTGCTTTCAATAAAAATCTTAGAAAAAAGGTCCCTATCAATGTCTTGGTTGATTGCATTAGCGAGCTTAACAATGATTTTTCCCTTAGAAATAATGAGCTAGGATAGTCTCTCGAGTATAAGCTCACAAGATTTTGCCAAAAGAATGCTTTCAGTGATGAAATAGTTGTGCACTATGAAGGGCCAAGGGAGGAACCCGTTCCTCCCGTGATTGATCTTGGGGATTTTTGTCCCGCTAAATTTAGCCCTTTTGTTAATTTTTGCTTGCCTCAAAGGAAACTTGCTGCCGAACATAGAGAATACGAAATGAGCTTTCAAGATCTATCTTATTATTACGGCACTACCTAGATCTATCCTTGCTTTTATGCCTAGCTAGGGGCGTTAAACGATAGCGCTTGTTGGGAGGCAACCCAATTTTATTTTGTGTTTTTTTTGCTTCTGCTTAGGAATAAATAATCCATCTACCTTCTGTTTGGAAGTGGTTTTATGTTTTAATTAGTGTTTGTGCCAAGTAGAACCTATAGGATAACCTACGATGATAGTTGATTTGATTCTGCTGAAAAACAGAAACTTTGCGCACACGAATTTAGTTATGATAAATCACATGAACGTGATTTTGCGTTGATTCGTTTTGCTGCTGATCAATAAACAAAATTTCCAGGACTTCCTATTTTGGTAGAATTTTTAGAGTTCCAGAAGTTTGCGTTAGTTACAGATTGCTACAGACTGTTCTGTTTTTGACAGATTCTGTTTTTCGTGTGTTGTTTGCTTATTTTGATGAATCTATGGCTAGTAAATTAGTTTATAAACCATAGAGAAGTTGGAATACAGTAGGTTTAACACCAATATAAATAAATAATGAGTTCATTACATTAACTTGAAGTAGTCTTTTGTTTTCTTTCTCTAATGGAGCTCACGAGATTTCTGTTGAGTTTTGTGTTGTGAAGTTTTCCAGTTTTGGGTGGATTCTTTTGATGAATTATGGAACAAGGAGTAGCAAGAGCCTAAGCTTGGGGATGCCCATGTCACCCCCAAGATAATCCAAGGACACCAAAAAGTCAAAGCTTGGGGATGCCCCGGAAGGCATCCCCTCTTTCGTTCACTTCCATCGGTAATTTACTTGGAGCTATATTTTTATTCACCAACATGATATGTGTTTTGCTTGGAGCGTCTTGTATTATTTGTGTCTTTGCTTGTTAGTCTACCACAATCATCCTTGCTGTATACATCTTTTGAGAGAGCCATACATGAATTGGAATTTGTTAGAATACTCTATGTGCTTCACTTATATCTTTTGAGCTTGATAGTTTTGCTCATAGTGCTTCACTTATATCTTTTGAGCATGATAATTTTTGCTCTAGTACTTCACTTAGATCTTTTAGAGCATGGTGGTGGATTTGTTTTAAAGAAACTATTGATCTCTCATGCTTCACTTAGATTATTTTGAGAGTCGTTAATAGCATGGTAATTTGCTTAATGTTAATACACTTGGTATTCAAGATATGTGAAACTTTCTTTTGAGTGAATTGAATACTAAGATAAGTTTGATGCTTGATAATTGTTTTGAGATATGGAGGTGATAATATCAAAGTCGTGCTAGTTGGGTGATTATGAATTTGAGAAATACTTGTGTTGAAGTTTGCAAATCCCGTAGCATGCACGTATGGTTAAAGTTGTGTAACAAATTTGAAACATGAAGTGTACCTGGCTTGTGCATCCTTATGAGTGGCGGTCGGGGACGAGCGATGGTCTTTTCCTACCAATCTATCCCCCAAGGAGCATGCGCATAGTACTTGAATTTTTGATGACTTCTAAATTTTTGCAATAAGTATATGAGTTCTTTTGACTAATGTTGAGTCCATGGATTATACGCACTCTCACCTTTCCACCTTTGCTATCCTCTTCGGTACCGTGCATTGCCCTTTCTCACCTTGAGAGTTGTTGCATACTTCGCCGGTGCATCCAAACCCCGTGATACGATATACTTTATCACACATAAACCTCCTTATATATTCCTCGAAACAGCCACCATACCTACCTATCATGGCATTTCCATAGCCATTCCGAGATATATTGCCATGCAACTTCCACCATCATCATCATGACATACATTACTTTTGTCATATTGCCATTGCATGATCTTGTAGTTGACATCGTATTTGTGGCAAAGCCACCATGCATTATTTTCCATACATGTCACTCTTGATTCATTGCACCATCCCGGTACACCGGCGGAGGCATTCATATAGAGTCATATCTTGTTCTAAGTTTCGAGTTGTAATCCTTATGTTGTAATCAATAGAAGTGTGATGATCATCATTATTAGAGCATTGCCCAAAAAAAGAGAAAGGCCAAAAAAAGGCCCAAAAAATAAATAAAAAATAAAAAAGGGTAATGCTACTATCTCTTTTTCCACACTTGTGCTTCAAAGTAGCACCTTGTTCTTCATGTAGTGAGTCTCATATATTGTGCTTCAAAGTAGCACCTTGTTCCTCATGTAGTGAGTCTCATAAGTTGTC
This sequence comes from Triticum aestivum, assembly GCF_018294505.1. Lineage (NCBI taxonomy): Eukaryota > Viridiplantae > Streptophyta > Magnoliopsida > Poales > Poaceae > Triticum > Triticum aestivum. The sequence goes on from NC_057801.1 coordinate 431,733,087, forward strand.
TTTTTGTACTAGTGGGAATTTTTCATTATAGAACTTGGCTTGTATATGAGCAAGCTAGTTGGATGCACACCCACTAGTTTTCTTTTGTTGAGCATTGATAGCTTTAGTGCATCCGTTGCATGGCAATCCCTACTCCTCATGTTGACATCAATTGATGGGTATCTCCATAGCCCGTTGATTAGCCTCGTCAATGTGAGACTTTCTCCTTTTTTGTCTTCTCCACACATCCCCATCATCATATTCTATTCCACCCATAGTGCTATATCCATGGCTCACGCTCATGTATTACGTGAAGGTTGAAAAAGTTTGAGATTATTTAAGTATGAAACAATTTCTTGGCTTGTCATCAGGGGTATAGAAGTTGGGAACATCTTTGTGTGACGAAAATGAAGCATAGCCTAACTATATGATTTTGTAGGGATGAACTTTCTTTTGCAATGTTATTTTGAGAAGAAATGATTGCTTTGATTAGTATACTTGAAGTATTATTATTTTTGTGTCAATATGAACTTTTGTCTTGAATCTTTCGGATCTGAATATTCATATCACAATTAAGAAGATTTACATTGAAATTATGCCAAAGTATCACTCCGCATCAAAAATTCTTTTTTATCATTTACCTACTCGAGGACGAGCAGGAATTAAGCTTGGGGATGCCTGATACGTCTCCAACGTATCTATAATTTTTGATTGCTCCATGCTACTATATCTACTGTTTTGGACTATATTGGGCTTTATTTTCCACTTTTATATTACTTTTGGGACTAACCTATTAACCGGAGGCCCAGCCTAGAATTGCTATTTTTTGCCTTTTTCAGTATTTTGAAGAAACATAATATCAAACGGAGTCCAAACAGAATGAAACCTTCGGGATCGTGATTTTCCAACCGAACGTGATCCAGGAGACTTGGACCCTACTCCAAGTAGTGCCCGAGGAGGTCACGAGGGTGGAGGGCGCGCCCCCCCTGGGCGCACCCCCTACCTCGTGGGCCCCTCGGAGCTCCACCGACGTACTCCTTCCTCCTATATATACCTATGTATCCCCGAACAATCAGAACATGAGCCAAAAACCTAATTCCACCGCCGCAACCTTCTGTATCCACGAGATCCCATCTTGGTGCCTGTTCCGGAGCTCCATCGGAGGGGGCATCCACCACGGAGGGCTTCTACATCATCACCATAGCCCCTCCGATGAAGTGTGAGTAGTTTACTTCAAACCTTCGGGTCCATAGCTAGTAGCTAGATGGCTTCTTCTTTCTTTTTGGATCTCAATACAATGTTCTCCCCCTCTCTCGTGGAGATCTATTCGATGTAATCTTCTTTTTGCGGTGTGTTTGTTGAGACCGATGAATTGTGGGTTTATGATCCAGTATTATCTATGGAAAATATTTGATTCTTCTCTGAATTCTTTTATGTATGGTTGAGTTATCTTTGCAAGTCTCTTCGAATTATCCTTTTTGGTTTGGCCAACTAGATTGGTAGTTCTTGCAATGGGAGAAGTGCTTAGCTTTGGGTTCAATCTTGCGGCGTCCTTACCCAGTGACAGAAGGGGCAGCAAGGCACGTATCGTATTATTGCCATCGAGGATAACAAGATGGTTTTTTTATCATATTGCATGAATTTATCCCTCTACATCATGTCATCTTGCTTACGGCGTTACTCTATTTTTAACTTAATACTCTAGATGCATGCTGGATAGCGGTCGATGAGTGGAGTAATAGTAGTAGATGCAGAATCGTTTCAATCTACTTGTTTTGGACGTGATGCCTATATACATGATCATTGCCTAGATATACTCATAACTATGCTCAATTCTGTCAATTGCTCAACAGTAATTTGTTCACCCACCGTAGGAAATCTATGCTCTTGAGAGAAGCCACTAGTGAAACCTATGGCCCCCGGGTCTATTCTCATCATATCAATCTATATCACTTTGTTTACTTTCTTTGTTTTTACTTTGCCTTACTTTTACTTTGCATCTATCTATCAAAAATACCAAAAATATTATCTCTATCAGACCGTGAAGGGATTGACAACCCCTAAGCGTTAGTTGCGAGTTGCTATCGTTTTGTGTAGGTACGAGGGACTTGTGCGTGGTCTCCTACTGGATTGATACCTTGGTTCTCAAAAACTGAGGGAAATACTTACGCTACTTTGCTGCATCATCCTCTCCTCTTTGGGGAAATCCAATGCAGTGCTCAAGAGGTAGCACGCACCCAGCTTCTGTTGCTGCTTGCATGGCACGACCGCCGGCATGGGTGTCTCGGCCACAGAAACGGGAGACGCGGTACGAGGCAGCGGCGTGGATGGCAGCAACGACGCCCGTGTGCCGCTCCTCGTCGAGCTGGCCTGGAGCAGCGAGTTGCTGAACCGCGCGCCTTTTTGGGGCGACAACTGGCTCCATCGGGCGAGGGGAGGGAGTTGGATCAGTGAGCTGCATAGCTCGTATCCGGCGGGCTACCCAGCCGGCTTGGATGCGGAATAACTACTCTTTGTAAGCCATTGTAAAAGTGGACAAAATGGTGGAGGAGATAGGGGAGCGGCGGAGGTGTGCGATTCTTGGCCGGCGTTTGGCCTTGTTTAAATAGGAGATTAAATAGACGGCGGACGGGAGGAGCTCGGCCGGCGTTGCGTTCAACGCCGGCCCGGTCATGAACGGGCGTGTGTCCAGAGTGGGTTTCTCGGCTTCCACACGGGCGGGTTTCATGGAGGCATTTGAATGCGGCACGGAGGTGTGTTCAGCCGGGCGTGCCACGAGTGGCGCCCTCGACTCTGACCTAGGACACCACGCTGTTCTTCCACTGACGTGTGGGCTCTTTGGGTGCATGGCCTGCATGTCAGTGACCCAACGCAGGCAGCGCACAGCAAAGGAACCTTTGGTGGGCCAGGGCGGTCAGAAGCGGGCATTTCATAAACCGATGATTGTTCATTGAGTGTGACATCATCTTTTTTATGTAGTTAAGCCTACTATGTTGATAGCCCATTCGATACGTTGTGATTCATAAAGACCGCTGCAAACATCAATGTTCTGCTTATCACAGATAAGATTGATTAATACCCGTAACAGTCCATGTCCTTAACAAAGGGTGCATGCACGTATAGGTTGAGCGTGTGTCTTGCGTCGTGTGCTGTGTGCATGCAGGCGTGCGAGTGTTGCGTGCGTGCAAGGGTGTGTTTCAGTTTTCCATGCATGGGTGCGTACGTGTGTGTGTTCATGAGTGCATGTGTACGTGTCAGTGTTGCACGCCAGCTTGCGCGCATGTGTACATTATGTGTACATGTCAGTGTTGCACGCCTACATGCGTGCGTGTCTTGCGTGCGTGCATGTGTACGTGCGGGGTGAGGCTACACGTCAGTCGACTGACTTTTTCATCTCTGGTCATTAGATTTTCTAGCCGTTGGATACAAAATCAAGGGCCTCCAGTTTATCATCAAACTCCACCCCCCTGAGCCGCCAGCCATCACCGGCCAAACCGCCCGCCCCCGCCGCCCGCGGCCGGCCCGCCCTCCCCGAAACCACTCCCCACCGCTTGTCCGCCGCCGCACCGGCCATCCCTCTAGCCCCCTCCCCCTCACGCCGAGCTTTTTCTCCGGGGATCCCCACCCCACCGCCCAATGAACGCCCCCAACCGCCGGTCACTGCCAACCAGAGGTCTCATGACTTCGAATACCCACCGACCACTAGTTTATTACCATTTCTGTCCTTCATATACGCGCTGACGGGTGGGCCCTATGGTAATGTGCGCTGCTGAATGTGGACCGTTTGACTGTCAATTGATTGTGTCATCAACAAAATACGGAGTTGTACGGGTGAGCCAGTGACAGTATAATCATGACATGTATTTGTTTAACACGGTACAGACGCAAGGGCTCATATATACGCGCAAGCACTCACCGCTATAAGCGCACACACGCGAACCCTACCCCTATGAGCACCTTTGAGAGAGTGGGCCAGCATATATGATCTTGAGATTTTACGAAGTCACCATAGGTGCCTCGTAGTCGAGTGGAATGTCTCCTCCCACTGATCGTACATTGCCGGAAAATACTGAAATTAACACAAGATAAATGCGAGCACTGGAACTTTAACCTTGGTGGGCTCGAGAAACCACTGTCCTCTAACCATCCAACCACATGTTGGTTAGCACGACAAAATGTATGTGGTGACTGTGTTGAGCTTATTCTGAAGTCCAGTGACCATATCGTGCTTTCGCTTCAAATACAATGACCGTAAGTGTCATCAACAAAATACGGAGCACGCATCAAATGCAAAGTCCATCAGTGTCATCAACAAAATATGGAGACGTATCGTGAGCTAGATACCGTTGTACTATTGTATATGCTTATTTTCTTAGTGGCCGATTGCGTGTGTGGTGTGGTTGGCACATCATTTCTAGTTGTGGTGGGTTAACATGAAGACTCATGGGTCGGTTCCATCCTGCGCCACATATAGGTTGGGCCGAGACATGTTATACGAAGACCCATGTGGAGGACTCGGCGTACAACACGAAGCTACCAGAGTCGCGGAGGACTCTATCCCCACTGGTGATAAGCCGACTATATATGATTTGTAACCCTAGGCCCTTAGTATGTTATAGAATCTTGGGGGCTAGTTTGTCGATAGTATACACACACACACAATGCCTGGTATTCACGTGTACTTTGTACACACCCCTATCACTAATATACAGTACCAGGAGTAGGCTCTTTCTTCAACTGCAAGGGTTCGATCCGAACTAGGGTAAAACTTTGCCTCGTATTACCATCCAGCCAGGGATATCCTACTGAATGATATGATGAAATCATATCTGCCAACTACTATTAGAGAGGTGTGTCGGGGGGGGGGCATTATGTGCGAGAGAGGCCTAAAGGTAATGTGCGTGCGGTAGACACGTAGGCACATATATGTGCGTATATAGGGCTAGTAGAGACCGTGCATGTGTATATATGCATGTGAGAGAAATAGTGTTTTCCAACTGAGATTAGTGAAAAGAGTGGTACATAGTAGTCAGAGAGAGAGAGAGAGAGAGAGAGAGAGAGAGAGAGAGAGAGAGCATGTGCGTGAGACACCTCGAGACCCTGAGAGAGATTGTGAGCATGTGTGAAAGAGAAATGCCGATGCATATAAAGTGTGTGCACTTATGCGTTAGATAGAGAGATATATAACGCATTTGTGAGAACGGGGCGAGGCATAGTGTATCTACGTGTAAAAGGCATTTCTACGCATTAAATTAAAATATAAATGGCATTATTATTTTTGGATGAGATCATGAATTTTGCAAAATTGCGTCTGGACGAAAATCGGTCTATCAGACACCCATACTCTATTGAATTCTAGCATGTGCATGTGTTTATTTCATATTATCGATCCATAGAGTGAGAGCGGTTTGAAATATAGGCAATGGATGCTTTTGCAATTCATATATAAACATTAATTAGTGCACTCCATGTTGTTAGTGTGAAGCACTTTATACATTTGTCACTTGCATGGTTACATTCCAAATTGCTAGCTACGAAATAAAATACACGTCGAATTCAACATAAAGGGGGTTTCGAAGATTCGAATTCATAGGAAGTGCATTCTTCTATTTGAACCCGAGATAATGACATTTGTAAATCAGATGTAAAAGGGGGCATCAATCTTTGTTGTGAGTTTGAACATGGTATATATATTCATACGCATATCCAACTTTTTTTTGCAACCAAGGAGATTATATCTGGAACGATGCATGAACTGAGGTAAGTTGCATATTTTTTAATATATACTCGTGTACAATGTATATTAAAATGTACCCCATTCATTCCAGAATAATCATAGCTTTAGGATTTTCAAGAGTAAAGATTTGTGAAGTTTGACAAATCCTAAAAGTTCAATTCAAGAGAACCGAAAACGTTAATGCTTCTGCTCCCAAATATTGAACGAAACACCAAATAGGCCTCTGGTCACCCGAAACCGCGCGAGACTAATGCTTTGGTGGTAGGAAATTACTGTCCTGACTCTGGCCCGTGTAGCCTATCGGCCCGATGTCCAAAGGTCTAAACCGTGGTAGGTTTGTAACTTCACCAAGACGCCAGTCTCAACCGCCTCCGAGAAGCATTCATACGCCGTGGGCGCCTAAACACCCATGTGCTCGGCCGAAATCTATCCCGCTCACATTTGGGACACCTGACATGACTATCCTACCCCCAACCCGCAATATGTCCGAAATTTTAGATGGGGGCAAAGTTTGTAACTTTCCCCAAATTTCAAACCAGCGTGTCTCAAACCAAAACATTGTTCCCCCTTAGTTCCCCACCTCCCTTCGTTTCCCCGTTCATACTTCGTGGGCACAAAAATGCCCTCTCCACCAGCCGCGAAACCCCAGCCTCCTCCGTCCTCCACCCCATAGCGGCCAATCTGCCGCCGCCCTTCTCCATCACGCCGGAGCCGGTACCCCGACGTCGTCGTCCAACGCAACCGCAACCGCAACACCCTCAAGGACTTAGCAGCTGAAGCCGAGGCACAGATGCCTCCACTATGCCGACGCCGACGTGCGCTGTACCAGAACCACTCCGACCACGCCGTCCTGCGCCGCACTGCTGCGGCTCCACTGTCGCAACCATCCACCGCACCGGAGCTGTTCCCGCTATGCCGTCGTTCACCGCCTCGGATCTGCTTCCCCGCCGCTGACAGACGGCCACCGCACCACACTCAACAACTTGGCCATGGGTTCGTCCAAGGCTGCACCGTCCTCCACAACTTCTGGTTTCCGGCGAACAACAAGATCGTCGGAAAAACAGAAGGAGGACACAACACTGCCAGCAGAAAGAGGTACTCCTCTTCCCTTATTCGTGCAAATCTTACGTCTCCGCTCACACCGTATTCATCCCACGAAAGAAACTAGTTGAGCGCTTCTTACTGCATCTTCTTCGTGATACTAAATGCATAAGGTTTCCTCCCTTTTACTATTTCACCTTTGCTAGAGGTCAGTAGCCCGCCTGGATTTCAACTCAGGGTCAGTCGAACCGCAATTAAAAGAAGCAGCACCCGCTTAGGCGCGCAGAGCACCTAGTCCACCTGTTCCTCGGGGAAGCGGCGCATCGGTGTCTATCATAGGGTGTGGGGCACAGGAGCTGCTTGCGCCCGATCTGGAGGTCGACGGGGCTTGAATGGATGGCCAGGGAGGGGGGCGGTGCCAAGCACGGCGGTGCGGTGAGGTCGAGGGGAGGGCGTAGGTAGGGGAGGAATACTGGGCCGGTGGTCGCTGGCGTTTCGAGGAAGATCGTCAACACTAACTGGCTGGAGGTAGATGAAGGCGATCTACCCGTTCTTTGTACATCAGACGGTGCAGAAAAAAAGGATTGACCTATTTGCTTTCAGTCGACTGTTATTTTCATATAATCCTGTAGTAATTGAGTGTGCCATGCATGTTGTAGAGCTATCATATGTCTCCCGTTATTTATTTCTCACCGACCTGCTATCTGCTACCTTTACACTCTACTAATTGTGCACACACTTCACCCATACTCACACTATTGTATTTTTATGCATCGGTATTTCAGACTCTAACGCAATGTTGATGAATGCAGAAAAGAAAAGACAAAAGTTGCTCCAGCGTAATTCAAAGATAAGCACTAAGCGTTTCAGCGCTCTAATGGGTGCAGTGTCAGCAGTTGGAGACAGTAAACGTAGCTCCGCAGTTGATGATCTCAATTGGCACACACAACCATCCCAGGTGCTTGCTTTAACTTCGCGTTGTCAAATGTGGTTGCATGTTGCATATGGTGTCTAGCTTGTATTGCTTCCAATTTGGTTAAATTGCATCTGCTTACTTTACACATTATACCTTTGATAATGACATGCCTTCCTGTTTTTGATACATACTACATATGTCTATTAACCATGTTCGTACATCAAACTAATGCTCTTTTGTATCCCTTGTCAAACACTTATGATGAGACAGTCACCCGGGTGGGTTACTGTGAGACACCCTACTCATTTAAAGAGTGTAGTGTCATCCTCCCCACATGATTCTCAAGAAACAGCAAGACTAAATGAAGATAGTCAACGTCGCTCTCTAGTTGATCACCGCAATTCCCCCACACCACCATCACAGGTGCTTGCTCTTACTTGGCAGTGTGATATGTGGTTGCATGTTGCATATGGTGTCTATCTTGTAATGCTTCTAATTAGGGTAAATTGCATCTGCTTAGTTAACACATTATACCTGTGAATAGGACATGCCTTCCTGTTTTTGGTACATACTACGTCTTTCTATTAACCATGTTCTTACATCAAACTACTTTTCTTGTGTATCCCTCATCAATGCTCCTAATTTGTTAAATTGCATCTCCTTAGCTTACACATTATACGTGTGAATATGACACGCCTTCCTGTTTTTGGTACATACTATATCTTCCTATCACACCATGTTCTTACATCAAACTATTGTTCTTGTGTATCCTGCGTCTATCACTTATGATGAGACAGTCGCACGCGTGGGTTAATATGAGACGCAATACTCTTATAAAGAATGCAATTTCATCCTCTCCACATGATTCTCAAGAAACAACAAGCCTAAATGAAGATATTGAATGTTGCAATGTACCTGAAGACCGCACTTCCCCTACACCACCATCACAGGCGCTTGCTCCAACTTTGCAGTGTGATATGTGGTTGCATGTTGCATACGGTGTCTAGCTTGTAATGCTTCTAATTAGGGTAAATTGCATCTGCTTAGTTTACACACTATACCTGTGAATATGACATGCCTTCCTATTTTTGGTATACACTACATCTATGTGTTAACCCAGTTCTTACATGAAACTACCCCTCTTCTGTATCCTGCATCAATCACTTATGATGAGTCACCTTTATTCATTGCATATTGCATATTATTTCTAGCCTGTTGTCATGTTTTGCTTCTAATTTGGTCAAATACATTTGTTAGGGCATCCTTTTAATTTGGCAGAGTGATATTGGTTTCACCTTTCATATGGTTTCTAGCTTGCATCGATTCTAACAAGTTCAAGTACCTTGTGCTTAGTTTACACTTTATACATCATACATGTCAATATGTCACGCCGTCCTGTTTTTCATACATATTCCATCCTCCTATCATGCGGCTACCTTACATGAAAGTAGTGTTCGTCAGTATTATGCATCAATAAGGTCTGAAGAGCAAATTTTATTCCTTTTTCTTGTGGGTTTGACTTGACAAGGCAAACTCAAGAAAGAGGAAGGAAAAGAGTAAGGAAGGCGATGATGGTGGTCCTCTGCAGCAATGTAAACGGAGCATCTATACTGATTCTCCTTGTACTGATAGTGCATTACAAGGTCCAAGTCTTCGCTCCCCTACTCCACCATCCAAGGTGCTTGCTCTAACTTGGCAGTGTGATATCTGGTTGCATGTTGCATATGGTGTCTAGCTCGTATTGCTCCTAATTAGTGTAAACTGCATCTGCTTAGCTTACACATGATACATGTGAATATGACACGCTTTCCTGTTTTTGGTACATACTATATCTGTCTATCACATCATGTTCTTACATGAAACTACTCTTCTTGTGAATCCTGCATCAGTCACTTATGATGGGACACCTTTAAGTTGGCAGTGTGATATTGGTTTGTGTCTTGAATATGATTTCTAGCATGTATTGCTTCTAGTTTATTGAACGCCACCTATGACGAGACAGTTTTAACTTGGCAGAGTGATATTGATTGCACCTTCCATATGGTGTCTTGCAGTGTTTCTAATTTGTTGAAGTTCCTTCCGCTTAGTTACCACATCATAGGTGTGAATATGTCAAGCCATCCATTTTTTCGTACATATTCCATCCTCGTATCATGACTTTGACTTTCATCAGAGTAGTGTTTGTCAGTATCATGCATGAATGAGTTCTGAAGAGCGAATGATATTCCTTTTTCTTGTCGGTATGATCTCACAGTGCAAAATCAATAAAGCTGAAGGAAATTGGCAAGGCATTGGATCATGGTGGCCCTTCCGAGCAACTGAAACAGAGGTTCTCTCCAGATTCTACTCCACCATCGTCCCAACAAGATTCGCAAGACAACGCAAGGCTAGACAGTCAATGTAGCTGTGTAGATGATGAGCACATCTCCCCTACTCCACCATCACAGGTGCTTGCTCTAACTTGGCACTATTATATGTGGTTGCATGTTGCGTATGATGTCTAGCTTGCATTGCTTCTAACTTTGTTGAACTGAATCTGCTTACTTTACACATAATGCCTGTGAATATGACATGAGTTCCTGTTTCTACATCAGACTACTATTCTTGCATATCCCGCATCAGTCACTTATGATAAGGCACCTTTAAGTCGCCACTGTGATATTGGTTGTGTCTTGCATATGATTTCTAGCATATACTGCTTCTAATTTGTTGAAACGCCATACAGTTTGAACTTGGCAGAGTGATATTGGTTGCATCTTTCATATGGTGTCTAGCTTGCAGTGCTTCTAATTTGTTGAAATGCCTTCTGCTTAGTTACCATCATAGGTGTGAATATGTCACACCATCCTGTTTTTCATACATATTCCATCATCGCATCATGTGTTTGCCTTTCATCCGAGTAGTGTTCGTCAGTATCATGCATGAATGAGTTCTGAAGAGCGAATTTTATTCCTTTTTCTTATCGGTTTGACTTCACAATGCAAAATCATTACAGCTGAAGGAAATTAGTCTGGTAGTGGATGATGGTGGTCCTTTGGAGCAACTCAAACAGGGGGTCTCTACAGATTCTACTCCGCCATCCTCCCAACAAGATTTGCAAGACAACACAAGGCTGGACAGTCAACGTAGCTGTGTAGATGATGAGGACATCTCCCCTACTCCACCATCACAGGTGCTTGCTCTAACTTGACACTATTATATGTGGTTGCATGTTGCGTATGATGTCTAGCTTGTATTGCTTCTAACTTGAATTGCATCTGCTTACTTTACACATAATGCCTGTGAATATGACACATGTTCCTATTTCTAGAACATACGTGTACATGATGAGTACATCTCCCCTACTCCACCATCATAGGTGCTTGCTCTTACTTGGAACTGTTATATGTGGTTGTGTTTTCCATATGATGTCTAGTTTGTATTGCTTCTGATTATGTAGAATTGCATCTGTGTAGCTTACAACTTATACCTGCAACGATCACTTACCCATAAGACACATTTAACTTGGGACTGTGATGTAGGTTGCATCTTGCATTGTCTTCTAGCTTGTACTGCTTCTAATTTCTTGAAATGATACTTACGACAAGACACTTTTTACCTGATAGAGTGATATTGGTTGCATGTTCATATGGTGCCTAGCTTTCATTTCTTCTAATTTTGTTGAAATGCCTTCCGCTTACTGTTTTTTCATACATATTCCATCCTCCTATCGTACGTGTGAATATGAAACACTGTCTTTTTTTGTATATATTCCATCCTCCTATCCTGCACTTGCCTTACATCAAAGTAGTGTTCGTATGTATCATGCATCAACCAGTTATGCAGAGCTAATTTTATTCATCTTCTTGTGGTTTTGACTTCATAAGGCAATATCAGAAAATAGGAAGGAAAAGAGTAAGTTAGGGGATGTTGGTGGTACTCCGCACCGACACAAAGAGAGACTCTCTAGATTTACCATTGCTACTGCTACTAAAGTTGAAGTCCCAAGTTTACATGATGAGTTCATCTCCCGCACTCCACCATCTTAGGTGCTTGCTCTAAGTTGACAATGTGATAATTGGTTTCATGTTGCATATGTTGTCTAGCCTGTATTTCTTCTATTTTGATTAAATTGCACCTGCGTGAGTTTATACGTTATACATGTGCATATGACATGGCTTTCTGTGTCTAGAATACACCGCATCTATCTATCATACCATGTTCTTACATCAAAGTACTGTTGTTGTGTATCCCGCATCAGTAACTCATGATTGGATGCTTTTAACATGGCAGTTTGATAGTGGTTGCATCTTGCATTGGTTTCTACGTTGTACTGCTTCTAATTTTTCGAATTGCCACTTATGACAAGACACTTTTAACTTGGCAGAGTAATATCGGTTGCATCTTTCATATGGTGTCTAGCTTGCATTACTTCTATTTTCTTGAAAATCCTTCTGCTTAGTTTGCACATCGTATTTGTGAATAAGTCATGCCGTCCTGTATTTCTTACATATTCCATCCTCATATGGTTGTCTTACATCAAAGTATTGCTTGTCTGTATCATGCATCAATGAGTTCTGAAGAGTGATTTTATTCTTTTGTGTTGTGAGTACAGCTTGACATGGAAAAGTCAAAAAAGAGCAAGGAAAATAATATAGTAGGGAGTGCTGTTACTCGTCGGGTGAAACGGAAAAGGTTCTGCCATCGAGATTTTGCTGGTAATTATTGTGCAGTAGAAGGTCCAAGTCCATCGGCTAAATCTACAAACATAGTATCACCTGCTCCACCAGCTGCAGCATCCGCTTCAACTGTACCAGCATCTCAACCAGTTACTCATTCGTTTGCTCCGGAACTGGCCAGTTCCCAAGCTGCCTTCACACCTAACACTACTTCCGAAGCACTGCTGACATAACATGACTTGGCAAGATCAGATGAACCTCATGAGCATCAACAACAAGACGGTACCTGACCGAGTCAAGTTGAGTTGCATGCTCCTTTATATGTACTTCACAGTTTGATGTACACTAACACTTTCCATATTCGTTGTTGAACTAGCACCACGGTGCAAGTGGAAATAGACATCAGGGATAATGCTTGACAGATTAACAAAATCTAAAGCAGGAAGAATGGAGATCCATTTTGAGGCAGGTTTAAAAAGGCCACGTGATGCTAGAGAGTCAGCCAAGTTAGTATCAGAGGCCGCCGTTGCCGTTAGGTGTCATGCGCGTATCCTGCCAACGTGGATACATTACCGGAATGAGAAAGACAATACCCAGTTTAACACCATCCTTGACCATTTATCCGTAAGTAATGTTATTCATCGCAATTAGTAATATTGTCTTGCTCTGTCCCATACTTTCTAGCTTCCTCCTAATAAGACTCACATTCTTTTTTCAACAGATGAGGTTCAAGTTGGATCCGAAAGATGATGCAACTATACAAGCATGCACTCATGTTTTTCAGTCTGATCTGCGACAGTATAGGTACCACCTTAGAAAATCTCACTTTGAAGGCAAGGCTAACAATGAAATCGCCCAAACATCTCCAGCGGAATATATTACAGATGAAGACTGGACAGCCCTCGTTAAACACTAGTCTGATCCAAAGTATCAGGTAGGCTATATGTATTTGATCAGACCACATATTGAACTTGTATTTATGTATGTGCCTTACAAGTGTATCTTCTTCTAGGCTAACTGTTTAAAGAACAAAACCAACCGTTCTAAAGTGAAATTCCAATAGACAATAGGATCTCGTAGCTATATTGCACACTGCGAGGCTCTTGTAAATAGCTGCTACTTCCTTCTTTTTTTGTGCCATATTATCATATCTATATTGACTTGTTCCAAATACACAGGAAAGCCCGTGCGGACCAAAAAGAACCTGAACCGAATGCAGTGCAAATCTTCAAGGACTGCCACACCAGCAAGATGAAGGGCATGAGCACACCAGTTCAAGCCGCTGTTGTAAGTCCTTACTCCTCCTGCCTTGAACTGATTGGTACTATGATGTGTTCATTTAACTACTTGGTTTGCAGCCAATGTCAGTTACTCTGTTCACTTTTATACACAGTTGTCTTAACGTATCATTTCACCTTACATGGTTTAAAAGAGATGAAGGATATTCTTTTTGTCTTGATCTGTAATCTAGTTTTTATGTTCACGTGCGCACACAATGATAAAGTAGCCTGCTTGTTTTATATCTGTTTGCCCATGATATGAATGATGTCATAATGTTCATCCTACTTTAAACCATGTCTCTTTATCCTTAGATGTCAACGAATGTGAGGAAATAGACAATATAGTAGGCATGCTACATGGACATATGTTCCGAAAGTGATTTTATTATGTAGTTGGCACTACAATACATGCTAATGTATTACAGAAGTTCACCAAAATAAGTTATGTATAAACGTTTAACCTACTTTGTTTTTTTGTCTCATTAGTAACTTATCTGGTACACTAATATACAAGTTCAAACTTTCAGGAAGCTATGGAACAAATGATTGAACAGCCACAACCACCTGAAGGTGACGAGGCTACTACAGGCACAATGTCACCTCTTGCTGCAGTGCGTCAGTATCTCTCCACTAACAGTGCAAAAAGCACCTTCCTGTGTAATTCTGGGTTGATTATCAAGGTAACCTCATCCAAATCGCCTACTGAACAAAACCTTCCTGCTAGACAGAGTGATATATCTGTGCTCCAGACACAAGTCCAATCCCTAATGGACGTTGTTTCGAAAACAAGAATAGTGGTTGAGAAATGTCGTTAAGATGTGAATGGTTTTGAAACCAGACTATCAGACATTCGCTTCGTTGTTGAAGAGCAATGGCGGAAAAAAAGGTGGAGATTGTGCTGCTCCATCATATTCTACAGCCTAAAACATTAGCACTCAGGTCAAATGATCTGTGCTTCTATACATCTGATGATGCTTTTATCTAGAAGGACTATAAACTTTATGCCAATAGGCCTTTTGTTGTATGATTGGAATTTATTTGGTTGTGATACAACATTTATGATGCTGCCATAGGTTGTAGTAATTACGACGCTATTTCTGTATAGTGTAGGTTTATCTTAGTAATGTATTCGGCCAAAAGCTTCGTAGGAGCCCAACATGCCAACATTCGTCGGGCCCATTCCAATTGGGCTAAAAACGATTTCGGGCCAAAATTGGCATGTAGCCCACTAAAAATATCTGGGCTTAAATCAGCATAAGCTTTCAAATTTTTCCGGTAGGCCTGTGCCCATAGTGGGCCTTTAACAGGCCTAAACATAATTTGGGCCCTCAGTAAAAATAGGCCGTTTACAGGTGTAAATATCTCGAGCCCATAAAAAACATGGGCCTTTAATAGACCAAAAGTGAGATTGGGCCATGATTGTGCCAAATAACCCACTGGACTTAGTAGGCCGAAATGGTGGCCCATTTACAATGCGGATATTTGACAGGCCGAAAGTCGGACGGGCCGTAAATGCGCCGACCTAATACACGAGCCTTTAACAGGCCAAAACTTCGGTCGGGCTAGATTATCGTCATTTTTATATGGGCCGTTAATGGGCCCGATATGACGTTGGGCCACATATGGCCCATGGTTTACGTCCGGCGTTAACAGGCCGAAAATGACAACAGGCCGAAAGTGGCCCAAATCTATAGTGGGCCTCTAACAGGCCGAATGACAGACATGGCCGAATATGACCCAAATCCTTCACAGTCATTTATGGGCCGAAAGTTTTGATGTCCTGTAAATGGGCCCAAATGAAGCCGGACCTTTAACAGGCCGGAAATACACCGGGCCGTAATTCGGCCCAATTACTTAGCGGATTGTTAACGGGCCAGAAGTGACCATGGGCCGCATTGATGACAAGTTTAGACTAGGCCGTTGACGGGCCAATTTGATAGAGAATGTTGGGCCTTTAGCTGGGCCGGCCCATTATGGCTGCAGAATCTTGTGGGCCTTTAGCTGGGCCGGACCATTGCGGTCCGCAAAATCTTGTGGGCCTTTAGCTGGGCCGGCCCATTATGGTCCGCTAAATTTTGTGGTCCTTTAGCTGGGCCGGCCCATTATGGTCCGCTAAATCTTATGGGCCTTCGGTTGGGCCGGCCCATTTAAACTTTGTGGGCCACTTTTGGGCCGGTCCACGTGTCAACATATCATAGGCCCATCTCGACCGTTGGATGAGTGACACCTGTGCCAATGCAGAGCTGACACGTGGATCCGTCAGCCAATGAGAATTTTACACATGGAAAATCGGCATTGGTCGTGGCTGTTAACGGGTTATCGGATCCAAAATCCGACCCGATAGCTTAATGGCGTTCCGTTACGGTGGATGCCACGTGTCGGTCACCCTTGACGAAAGCACTTCTGTGACGCGCGATTTATCGTCATGGAAGTGGACACTTCCGTGATGATAATTTTGGTAATGTCATGGAACACTTCTACAACAGCACATGTATGACTATCTTGATTCTGTCATAAATTTGTCATGGATGTACATGCATGACAAAAAACGCGACCTACTGTGACAAACACGTATCATCACGGAAGTGTATTTTTTTTGTAGTGTATGCAATAAAAATATGTGACATGATATGGCCATCATCATCTTGTGCCTTTGATCTCCATCTCCAAAGCATCGTCATGATCTCCATCGTCACCGGCATGACACCATTATCTCCATCATTTTGATCGATATCAATGTGTCATCACATGGTCGTCTCGCCAACTACTGCTCTTGCAACTATTGCTATCACATAGCAATAAAGTAAAACAATTATTTGGCGCTTGCATCTTATGCAATAAAGAGCAACCATAAGGCTTCTGCCATTTGCCGATAACTTCAACAAAACATGGTCATCTCATACAACAATTTATATCTCATCATGTCTTGACCATATCACATCACAACATGCCCTGCAAAAACAAGTTAGACGTCCTCTACTTTGTTGTTGCAAGTTTTACGTGGCTGCTACGGGCTAAGCAAGAACCGTTCTTACCTACGCATCAAAACCACAACGATATTTCGTCAAGTTAGTGTTGTTTTAACCTTCACAAGGACCGGGCGTAGCCACACTCGGTTCAACTAAAATTGGAGAAACGGACACCCGCTAGCCACCTGTGTGCAAAGCACGTCGGTAGAACCAGTCACGCGTAAGCGTACGCGTAATGTCGGTCCGGGCCACTTCATCCAACAATTCCGCCGAACCAAAGTATGACATGCTGGTAAGCAGTATGACTTGTATCGCCCACAACTCACTTGTGTTCTACTCGTGCATATAACATCTACGCATAAACCTGGCGCAGATGACACTGTTGGTGAACGTAGTAATTTAAAAAATTTCCTACGCACACTCAGGATCATGGTGATGCATAGCAACGATAGGGGAGAGTGTTGTCCACGTACCCTCGTAGACCGAAAGCGGAAGCGTTAGCACAATGCGGTTGATGTAGTCGTACATCTTCACGATCCGACCGATCCAAGTACCGAATGTACGACACCTCTGAGTTCAGCACACGTTCAGCTCGATGACGTCCCACGAACTCCGATCAAGCAGAGCTTTGCGAGAGAGTTTAATATAACTCTCCGGTACTCTGATAAATACCCGAATCACTCGGAACCTTTCCGATGTCCGAATATAGTCATCCTATATATCGATCTTTATGTCTCGACCATCTCGAGACTGCTCATCATGTCTCCGATCTCATACGGGACTCCGAACTACCTTCGGTACATCAAAACACATAACTCATAATATAAATCGTCACCGAACGTTAAGCGTGCGGACCCTACGGGTTCGATAACTATGTAGACATGACCGAGACACGTCTCCGGTCAATAACCAATAGCGGAACCTGGATTCTCATATTGGCTCCTACATATTCTACGAAGATCTTTATCGGTCAAATCGCATAACAACATACGTTATTCCCTTTGTCATCAGTATGTTACTTGCCCGAGATTCGACCGTCGGTATCTCAATACCTAGTTCAATCTTGTTACCGGTAAGTCTCTTTACTCGTTCCGTAATGCATCATCCCGCAAGTAACTCATTAGTTACATTGCTTGCAAGGCTTATAGTGATGTGCATTACCGAGAGGGCCCAGAGATACCTCTCTGACAATCGGAGTGACAAATCCTAATCTCGAAATACGCCAACTCAACAAGTACCTTCAGAGACACCTGTAGAGCACCTTTATAATCACCCAGTTATGTTGTGACGTTTGGTAGCACACAAAGTGTTCCTATGGTAAACGGGAGTTGCATAATCTCATAGTCATAGGAACATGTATAAGTCATGAAGAAAGCAATAGCAACATACTAAACGATCAATTGCTAAGCTAACGGAATGGGTCAAGTCAATCACATCATTCTCTAATGATGTGATCCCGTTAATCAAATGACAACTCATGTCTATGGCTAGGAAACTTAACCATCTTTGATTCAATGAGCTAGTCAAGTAGAGGCATACTAGTGACACTATGTTTGTCTATGTATTCACACATGTATTATGTTTCTGGTAATACAATTCTAGCATGAATAATAAATATTTATCATTAAATAAGGAGATAAATAATAACTTTATTATTGCCTCTAGGGCATATTTCCTTCAGTTTGGCCAACTATGATTGTTCTTGCAATGGGAGAGGTGCTTTGTAGTAGGTTCAATCTTGCGGTGCTCAATCCCAGTGACAGAAAGGCACATGACATGTATTTGTATTGTTGCCACTAAGGATAAAAAGGTGGGGTTTATTTCATATTGCTTGGATCTATCCCTCTACATCATGTCATCTTGCTTAAGGCGTTACTCCGTTCTTGTTAACTTAATACACTAGATGCATGCTGGATATCAGTCGATGTGTGGAATAATAGTAGTAGATGCAAGCAGGAGTCGGTCTACTTGTCACAGATGCGATTCATGTATTCATGATCATTGGCTTGGATGTTGTCATAACTATGCGCTTTTCTATCAATTGCTCAACAGTAATTTATCCCACTGTATGCGTTCTTTCAAGAGAGAAGCCTCTAGTGAAAACTATGGCCCCGGGTCTATCTTTTACCATATTATTTTCGGTTCTATAAAACCAAAAACCCAAAAAATACCTTGTTGCAATTTATTTAACTTTACTTTATTTTGCACTTTTACTTATCTTTTAAACCTATCTCTATCAGATCTCATCCTTGCAAGTAACCGTGAAGGGATTGACAACCCCTTTATCGCTTTGGGTGCAAGTATTTGTTTGTTTGTGTAGGTGCAACCATTGGTGACTTGTGTGTTCCTCCTACTAGATTTATAACTTGGTTCTTAACTGAGGGAAATACTTATCTCTACTTTGCTGCATCACCCTTTCCTCTTCAAAGAAAAAAAACAACGCAAGCTCAAGAAGTAGCAGGAAGAATTTCTGGCGCCGTTGCCGGGGAGGATATACATCAAGCCTACCAAGTACCCATCATAAACTCTAATCTCTTGCATTTACATGATTCACCATTTTCCTCTTGTTTTCCTCTCCCCCACTTCTAAAATGTTTTCAAAAAAAACACAAAAAGATTTGCCTTTTTATTTGGCTTCTTTTTGTTTGCTTTTTTTTGCATGAGTGCTAGATTCCTTGCTTTATCATGACATGTCAAGAAAATACTAAGTAGTGTGATTTTTCCAACACTAATAATAATAATTTTATTAATACTCCGATTGCTCCAGCCACTAGTGTGGAATCTTATGAAATTAACGCCGTTTTGTTGCATCTTGTTATGAAAGAACAATTTTCCGATAGTCCTAATGAAGATGCGGCTTCCCATCTCAATACTTTTGTTGAATTGTGTGGTATGAAAAATAAAAAAATATGTGGATAATGATATTTTTAAATTGAAGCTATTTCCGTTCTTACTACGAGATCGTGCTAAAACTTGGTTTTCATCCTTGCCTAAAAATAGTATTGATTCATGGAATAAGTGTAAGGATGCTTTTATTTCCAAGTATTTATCTGCCACTCATATCTCTTAGGAATGATATAATGAATTTTAAGCAACTTGATCATGAACATGTTGCACAATCATGGGAGAGGATGAAATTGATGATAACAAATTGCCCTACTCATGGTTCATGTTTATGGATGATCATACAAATTTTTTTATGTGGGATAGAATTTTGCTAGAAATCTTTTAGATTCTGCCGTGGGTGGTACTTCTATGGAAATCACATTAGGAGAAGCTACCAAACTCCTAGATAATATTATGGCAAATTACTCTCAATGGCATACCAAAAGATCTTCTACTAGTAAAAAAGTGCATGCTATTGAAGAGATTAATACTTTGAGTGGAAAGATGGATGAACTTATGAAATTGATTGCTAGCAAGAGTGCTCCTATTGATCCTCATGATATGCCTTTGTCTACTTTGATTAAGAATAATAATGAATCTACGGATGTGAATTTTGTTGGTAGGAACAATTTTCGTAATATGCTTATAGAGGCAATTTTAATCCTAGGCCATTTACTAGTAATTGCTATAATAATTATGGTAATTCCTAAAACAATTCTTATGGAAATTATCATAAGATACCCTCTAATCTTGAGAATAATGTTAAATATTTTATTAACTCCCAAAAGATTTTCAATGCTATGGTAGAAAAAAATTGCTTAAGATTGACGATTTAGCTAGAAATGTTGATATAATTTCTCATGAGATTGATTCCTTTAAGATTAAATCAATGACACCCAAGCTTGATATTAATTACTCCCTGAAATCTATTCAAATTATATTAGTGAATGTCTGGAGAGGCCGCTAGAATGCGATCTAAGAGAGAATGGCTAGAAAAAGTATGTTCTTCTAGTTTACGTGAGAATCATGAAGGTCTTAAAGTGATTGGTGTGACTCCTATTGAATCTTTGTTTGCTAATATAAAACTTGATAAATAAGTGACTGTTGATGAGTCAACTTTAGCTTGAAGGCTCCCAATAATTTGGAGGGTGAAGATATTAATGAGAAAATTGATAAAAGTGGGTTTGGCGAGGTCAAAACTTTAACTAGTTATGAGCCCACTCTTTTGGATTTCAAGGACTTTAATTATGATAACTGTTCTTTGATTGAGTGTATTTCCTTGTTACAATCTATGCATAATTCACCTCATGCTTATAATCAAAATAAAGCTTTTACTAAACGCATCATTGATGCTATGATGAAATCTTTAGTAGAAAAACTTGAGTTGGAAGTTTCAATCCCTAGAAAGCTTTATGATGAATGGGAACCTACTATTAAAATTAAGATTAAAGATTATGAGTGCAATGCTTTGTGTTATTTGGGTGCTAGCATTTCTACTATTCCAAAAACTTTATGTGATGTACTAGGTTTCCACAAACTTGATGATTGTTCTTTAAATTTGCACTTAGCAGATTCCACTACCAAGAAGCCTATGGAAGAATTAATGATGTTCTTGTTATTGAAAATATGAATTATGTGGTCGTAGATTTTATTGTGCTTGATATAGATTGCAATCGTACATGCCCTATTATTCTTGGTAGACCTTTCCTTAGAACAATTGGTGCAATTATTGATATGAAGGAAGGAAATGTTAGATTTCAATTTTCATGAAGGAAGGGCATGGAACAATTTCTAAGAAAGAAAATTAAGTTGCCATATGAATCTATTATGCGAGCCTCTTATGGATTGAATACCAAAGATGAGAATACCTAGATATATGCAATATGCCTAGCTAGGGGCGTAAAACAATAGCGCTTATGTTTTATGTTTTATGTTGCCATATGAATCTATTATGCGAGCCTCTTATGTTTTATGTTTTTTCTTCTAATTTTCAATAAATATGAATTATTACTACTATAATAATTGTGTTTTAGTATTTTGATTAGTTTTTGTGCCAAGTAAGACCTTTGGGATGAGCTTGGGTGATAATTGATTTGATTTTGTTGAAAAACATAAACTTTTGTACTCAGTGCTGGAATTTTAAAAATTCACAAAAACATGATTTTTATCTGAAGTTATAACACGAGATTTATATACAAATTGCCTATGTTTTCCTAATTTTTCAGAATTTGTGGAGTTACAAAAGTTTGGCTACTGTCCAGATTACTATAGACTGTTCTGTTTTTGACAGATTCTGTTTTCTTTGTGTTGTTTGCTTATTTTGATGAATCTATGGGTAGTATTAGGGGGTATGAACAATGGAGAAGTTAGAATATAGTAGATATAATGCCAATATAAAATTGGAATGAGTTTACAACAGTAACTAAAGGCGTTGTTTGCTTTATTGTTGTGAAATTTTCATGTTTTGGGTGAAGTTTCGATGGACTATGGAATAAGGAGTGGCAAGAGCCTAATCTTGGGGATGCCCATGGCACCCCAAGGTAATATTCAAGGACAACCAAGCATCTAAGCTTGGGTATGCCCTGGATGGCATCCCCTCTTTTGTCTATGATCCATTGGTAAATTACTTGAGGCTATATTTTTATTCACCACATGATATGTGTTTTGCTTGGAGCGTCTTGTATGATATGAGTCTTTGATTTATTTGATTTTTAGTTTGCCACAATCACCTTGATGTACACACCTTTTGACAGGGACACACATTAATCCTAAATTTATTAGAATACTCCATGTGCTTCACTTATATCTTTTGAGCTAGGTAGTTGCTCTAGTGCTTCACTTATATCGTTTAGAGCACGGGAGTGGTTATATTTTGAAGAAATTGATGAACTCTCATGCTTCACTTATATTATTTTGAGAGTCTTATAAATAGTATGGCAATTTGCCTAGGTTATGAATTTAGTCCTAATATGATGGGTATTCAAGAGGGACATAATAAAAACCTTCATGAAGATCATTGAATATATGAGAAGTTTGGTTCTTCGCATTTGTTTTGTGATATAAAATGGTGATATTAGAGTCATGCTAGTGAGTAATTGTGGTTTGGTAAGAATATTTGTGTTAAGGTTTGTGAGTCCCGAAGCACGCACATATGGTCTCTTGTTATGTGATGAAATTGGAGCATGATTTATTATTGATTGACTTCCTTATGAGTGGCGGTCCGGGATGAGCGATGGTGTTTTCCTACCAATATATACCCCCAGGAGCATGCATAGTAGTACTTTGCTACGAGGGCTAATAAACTCTTGCAATAAGTATGTGAGTTCTTTAGGACTAATGTTGAGTCCATGGATTATACACACTCTCACCCTTCCGCATTTTTCTAGCCTCTTCGGTACCGTGCATTGCCCTTACTCACCTTGAGTTGTGGTGCAAACTTCGCCGGTGCATCCAAACCACGTGATATGATATGCTCTTTCACACATAAGCCACCTTATATCTTCCTCAGAACAGCCACCATACCTGCCTAGTATGGCATTTCCACAGCCATTCCGAGATATATTGCCATGTAACTTCCACCATTCCATTTTATTATGACACATACCATCATTGTCATATTGCTTTTGCATGATCATATAGTAGACATAGTATTTGTGGCTTGGCCATTGTTCATATTTTTTATACATGTCACGCTAGATCATTGCACATCCAGGTAAACCGCCGGAGGCATTCATATAGAGTCATATTTTGTTCTAGTATCGAGTTGTAATTCTTGAGTTGTAAGTCAATAAAAGTGTGATGATCATCATTATTAGAGCATTGTCCCACATGAGGAAAGGTTGATGGAGACTATGATTCCCCCATAAGTCGGGATGAGACTCTAGACGAAAAATAATAAAAATGAAAAAATGAAAAAAAATGGAAAAAGAGAAGAGGCCAAAGAGCCCAAAAGAAAAAAGATAAAAAAAAGAAAAAATGAGAGAAAAAGAGAGAAGGGACAATATTACTATCCATTTTCCACACTTGTGCTTCAAAGCAGCACTATGTTCTTCATGATAGAGAGTCTCCTATGTTGTCGCTTTCATATATTACTAGTGGGAATTTTTCATTATAGAACTTGCCTTGTATATTCCAATGATGGGATCCTCAAATGCCTAGGTCTTTGTGAGCAAGCGAGTTGGATGCATACCCACTTACTTTTCTTTTGAGCTTCACATCACTACTACAACGAGCTACTATACAAACGACTTTAAACCCCTTTCCGCGATGGCATTTTGAACTGTCTCCTAGTGAGTGTGGGCGATAGGGGGTCCTTCCCACACGACCCAGAAACCGTCAGGGATAGGCCCTCCGGTCACACACGTTGGGCAAAATGAGCTCATGTGCGATGGGCGAGCAATCAAATACAATTATAGAGGCCCAATCGGATCTGGTCGTACGTACATCACATACAGTCAGTCTCAGGCAAACGTTTCGTATGTACAATCCACACAGTCAATACAAGTAATACGTTTCAATTCGTATGTCATCCCACATAGTCAATCCAATAAGTACGTTTCCATTCGTATATAGATCCCATATAGTCACTCCAAGTAAAACATTTCTGTTCGCACATACATCACACATAGTTTTCCCTGTTAAATCGTTTGTGATGGCGTTGCCATTGCAGACGATATTAACAATTTTATCATTTGTTTTATTGAATGCATCATGCACGGTGCGTAGAAGAAACTGCGTGGCATAGGATGTCCATCACACACACTTTTTATCTGGAAAACTTTTGCGCAAGGTGGCCTAACGCAAACAGTTTTCAAGAGGAAGTCGTGTGTGATTGTTCATTGATCCAACACGTTTTCTTCCTTGAAACTATGTGCATTGTTTGAGGTCATCGCCCATGGTGTCTTCTCAATAACTGTTTGCAATAGGAAAACCCAATTAGCAGGCTAATTAGCCTATTATTAATAACCCATTTATTAATCAAATTGACGTTTTATATTAAGCACACAATATATTTCATTTTCGTATTAAGGAAGCAGGATTTCATAATTGAAATACATCGGAATACAACATCATATAGCTTCAGCACTTAGCTACCTCATTACACAACTGCACCAGCACCAAGTTTCACATGCAACATCTATAACCTTTCAAAATTAGCATCATAGATGGTACATAGATAGATGAATCTCATCTGGAAAACTGCTGAAGCGGAAGGCAAATATTGAGCCTTCATTGATGTTGAAGGTATTTTCAACTTTAGGCCAGTGCCTATGTATGATTGACCGTCCTTCGATCATTCGTCCTCTTCAGGAAGACTTCAATATTGAACTGTGGGTGTTGTATGAATACCCTCCTCGCCTCTTGACCATACAAGTGGTTTGAGAGGTAATCATCAGTAAACTGCTTTGGAAAGGCCTGAAAACAAGGATATGCATAAAGATCTTCTCTAGATTTGAAATGGCGCAAAGGAATAAAAAAGACAAGGTATAATAGTTAGTGCCATCATGTAGTGAACTGATGTCTTCTTCATTGTGCATACAAAGATCTTGTTGTTTTTTGTTGCTAATTTCTTTATCCTAACAATCTTTCTGAGTTTCTTAACTTGACTGATATTCATGGGCAACTCATTTCCCCATATGCAAAAAGGGTCGAACAGTGGGTCAAAACCTCTAACAGCAGGACCTACATGTGCAAGACCAAATTGTTAAAAACCTAAATATTAGAATGGTTCCTGCAATTGCACAATAATGTGCTATTAGACAAAGGACCATGCATGTGCAAACCTCGATTATAAACCTCAGTGCTTTCCATTGTTTCCCTGCAACACATATAAGGTAGTTAGTGATCAGGTCAAGTGAGGGTTGGCATGCTATCAATAAAATATGTTGATGAAAAATAAACACATTGGAGATTCATCAAATTAATTCTAGCCACACGGAAAAGCCATTTATCCAAACCAAGCATGATTAAGAACTAGGAAATATAGCAATTGTATATGTTTCTCATGTATTAAGTGCAGCCAAATACAATTTATTCCTCAAATGCATAACAATACAAAATTGTACCTACAACAATGGATAATTTCAGAGTAATGGGCAACGGGTAGGCTCACCCGAGTCCCTGAATTTATCAAGACTTTGGCCAGCTCCGCCTAGCTGGACCCCAAGCTGAAGCTCCGCCCTCTGGGAGCCGGCTGGCTCAACGGCCGGCTGCCAGAGGGCGGCCAACCCAAGCCTACAGCTTTTCGAGTGGCCTGCTCCTGCCGGCCGGCCTCCAGAGAGGGCGGCATCAGGCAGGCGGCCACCTCACGACCTCGGTGCGGCCGAGCCCCCCCATCGAGAGTACAAGCTAGGGCATGGCTACAGTGAAGCACGTCGCCCCGATGCACGGGACAGGCATGGCTATAGTGCTCCGTACAAGCGGAGATCTCCACACGGCGGGGCACTGTGCCATGTCTCCCCAGACGTCGCCCCAAGCAGGCGGAACCCTGTTTCCCACGACGGCCTGTCGGTACGGCCTACCACCCGCAGGCCCTACCGGGCAGTGACACACCAGAAGACGGCGTACGCCCGACCAGTCAGGCGTGGGAAGGGCCGGCCTCCGGCAGGCGGCCGTCCCCCGCCCCGAGGCAAGCGCGCCATTAACCTGATGAGACGAAGCATGGCTACGGTAATCTCCCGTCAGCCCGTGGGATTGTAGGCACGATAAGATGACCAATCCCTCATCATGGACGGCACGGCTATAGTAAGCAGCCGTCGACCAGCCGGCAGGGCCCACCAGGCGGTGGGTCCCAGTAGTCGCCGGAGAAGCCGGAGGCTGGAGACACTGATAGACGGGCCCCAGCAGCCGGCCCAATTACCATTGTACCCCTGGGGGGCAGGCCTATATAAGCCCCCCAGGCCACCCATGCAAACGATTCCAACTCTGAGAGAACTAGCCAGTTACCTAGGGCAGGAGGAGCTAGCCTTGCCTTCTCCTACCTCTAGACGCAGCTCAAGGAGCACCTTGTATCACTAGTGCCTTAGTGATCATGCGGAGACCCCGCAGAGCAGGAGTAGGGGTATTATCTACACGGAGAGCCCCCAACCTGGGTAAAGTCCGATGGCGTACGTGTCTACGCCTTATCCCGCTCCCAGGCACCGGCGACATTCTACTCGCTCCCACCATGATAAGCCATCCTTTGGCATATGTCGCACCCAACCCCCAACATTTGGCGCCCACCGTGGGGCGAGGTGCACCGTCTCCCGGAGACCTGCTCTGGACGGGAACCTTGTTCCTCCCTGGCGAGAGAAGCCAGCCCAGCACGCCCGACGGTGTCAGCCTCGACGCCCTGCATGGTGCGGAGATCGCCTGCGCGGAGAGCGGCCTTGCCAACCTCGTTGGTGAGATCCACCTCTCCGACGAGCCGGCCTCTGACACAGTCACCGGCTGCCCCGAGAGCCGCCTCATCAGCCTCCTCGACCAGCTTCACATCACCAGCGAGCCCGCTGTGGACCTGGAGTCTGTTGGCTCCACCGACCCGATGATCGTCGACTCCGACACGGCGTCGCTTGACGCGTTCCCTACCAACATGATGATCTACGACGAGCCGCCTCCTCACGAGCACAGCGGCGGGAGCACCGTCATGGAGGTGCTCGTCAATAACAGTGGCGAGCGCTCGAACGGAGAGACTCGAGACCCACTCGATGCGGCGCTGCGGGACTTGACGGCGCCCATCCCACAAGACGCAGATGCCGAGATGCTGGAGGCACACTGTGTCCAACTTCTTGAGAGCGCTGGCCGGCTTGCCAGCGTGCGGCGCCTCTCGGACGCCTATTAGCGCGATATGGACAGAGCGGTCGGCGGTACACTGGCTCCTGGAGGGCCTAGCCGCATTGGCCCTGTCCGGCAGCGTGGCGGGACCATCGAGAGCATGTTCGGGGTAGAGCGCCCCATATACGCCACACCCGCGGAGAATGTCCGGGCCGCCCAGGCGGTAACGGACGAGCAGGACAAATACAAGGGCGACGAGCATCGCCACATGACGGAACGAATCCAGCAGCTCCTAGGCGCGGCCGCCGTGTTGCACGAAGCCGGCTGCCGCGCTGAAGAGCCCGCCCTGCGGAACGAAGAGCCGCCCCATTGCCAAGAGCACAGCGTGACCTCCCGGACCCCGACTGGCGGCGCCCATGGAAAACGAGGCAATGAGCCGGCAGTCAGCCATAGCCGGACTCGCCTCTCCATCGAGCATGACGCAGACGGCCGCCCTCGAGTAGTGGAGCGCCGAGGCGATCCTTCACCTCCCCCGCCTCACGTAGCAAGATATCCTACTCCGCCGCCTGTCACGCACCCGACACTCGGAGACCGCCTTGGCCGCCGAGAGGGAGTGGGAGAGAACGATGCCCGCCATCGGATCGACCGCCTCAACTGATCCTTGGCGCTAGAAGAAGAAGATGCGTTGGGTCCGCCTTGCTTCGGCCCACAAATTCGGGATGAGCCCTTTCCCAAAGGGTTCACCCTTCCTCGAGATACACCCAAGTACACCGGCTTCGTGAAGCCGGAGGATTGGCTGGTCGACTACTCGACAGCCGTCAGCATAGCAAACGGCAACAAACGTGTTGCCATGAATTATGTCCCACTCATGCTACAAGGCACTGCCCGAACATGGCTCAACAACCTGAAGCCCTGAAGCATCAACAACTGGGTTGATTTCACTGAGGCCTTTATCCGCAACTTCACCAGCACCTACAAGCAGGCTCCCAAGCCCCGACAGCTCTCCTTGTGCATCCAAGGGCCCATAGAGTCAACTCGCGACTACCTCACGCACTGGACCGAGCTATGCAATTCTTGTGAAGGCGCACACGAGGTGCATGCAATCGATACTTCACCGCCGGGTGCCGAGAGGGCACCCTCCTCAAGCATCACCTCCTCTGCGACGAGCCCGAGACCATCGATGAGCTGCTGGTCATCGCCGACAAGCACGCCACGGCCGACTCCTCCATGAAGGCGGAAATTCTGGTTGATGCATCCGGCAAGGTGGCACCCCAGGCCCCTCGGACCCCGGACGGTGACACCAATCGGCGACAGCAGCCAGGCGACAACAAGCGGAACGCCACCCAGCCGGCTTCCACCAGCCGGCAAGTGGCAACGGTCGTGGATCAGCAGCCAGAAGGGCAGCCGGCACCCAAGCGGCAGAAGGATGGCAAGTCCAATTGGTTGCCTGCTTTCTCTTACGAGCAAACCTTGGACGCACCCTACAAGTTCCATAGTGGCACGAAGCCATCCAACCACACCACTCGGAAGTGTCACTGGCTCACCAGAATTGCCAAGGGAGATGGACTCCTGCCTCCCCTGCCTGCCTGACCGCCGCCTCCTCAGCCCCAGCAGCGGGCGGCGCGGCCAGTCGGCGCCATACAAGACGAGTACCCAGAGGAACATGGAGCCTATGTTGTGTTCACTAGTGTGGCCGATGACAGACGCAGCAGACGGCAGCAACAACAAGAAGTGCAAGCAGTGGCCTCCAGCACTCCAGAGTTCATGCATTGGTCCGAGAAGCCTATCAGTTGGAGCAGGGCCGACCACCCAGAAGTGATGCCCTCCCCTGGTTGATATGCCCTGGTCCTAGAAGCAACCCTTGCAATGGAGAGGCGGGCATCCCGTTTCTCCAGAGTCTTGATAGATGGCGACAGCAGCATCAATATCATGTACCGTGACACAATGGAGAAGTTGGGAATCAAGCAGAAGCAGCTCACCCCCAGTCAGACTGTATTCCATGGCATAGTTCCTGGCCTTTCCTGCTCACAAATCGGCAAGACCCAGATTGACGTCCTCTTTGGATACAAGAATCATTTCCGCCGAGAGCCAGTTTGGTTTGAAGTGGTGGACCTTGAGAGCCCCTACCATGCACTGCTTGGCCGGCCTGCTCTGGCCAAGTTCATGGCAGTCCACCACTACGCCTACCTCAAGATGAAGATGTCAAGTACCAAGGGGATCCTGACAGTAGTCGGAGACTACAAGAAGTCAGTCGCTTGCGCCGCAGATAGTAGCCGGCTGCCCGAGTCCCTCATGATTGCAGCCGAGAAGCGGCTCCTTGACCGGGTGGTGGCGTTGGCAGGCAAGAAGCCGGAAATGTCAC
The DNA here is from genome assembly GCF_018294505.1 of Triticum aestivum. Lineage (NCBI taxonomy): Eukaryota > Viridiplantae > Streptophyta > Magnoliopsida > Poales > Poaceae > Triticum > Triticum aestivum. The sequence goes on from NC_057801.1 coordinate 431,762,666, forward strand.
CCATCCCCCAGGAGTCGGAGGTTGAGGGCTCGTTCAAGCCGGCCAAGGAAACAAAGAAAATACCCTTGGACCCGGAGCACCCGGATAGGCACGCTGTCGTAGGCACAGGCCTTGACAGCAAATAGAAAAGCGAGCTCGTCGATTTCCTCCATGAGAATCGGGACATCTTCGCGTGGTCTCCCAAAGACATGCCGGGTGTTCCGACGGATTTTGCCGAGCACAAGCTACATGTCTGACCTGACGCCAAGTCGGTCAGGCAGCCCTTGCGCCGCCTGTCGGAAGAGAAGAGAAGACTTGTCAGAGAAGAAATAGCCCGGCTCCTAGCAGCCGGATTCATCATGGAAGTGTTCTTTCCAGAGTGGCTGGCCAACCCAGTCCTGGTGTTGAAGAAAAACAAGCAGTGGCGCATGTGCATTGACTACACTAGCCTCAACAAAGCCTGCCCTAAAGATCCCTTTGCCCTGCCAAGGATTGATCAAGTGATAGACTCCACAGCTGGATGTGAGCTGTTGAGTTTTTTGGATGCATACTTAGGGTATCACCAGATAAAACTGAACCCGGCCGACATGCTAAAGACCGCCTTCATCACGCCATTCGGAGCCTTCTGCTACCTAACCATGACTTTCGGCTTGAGAAACGTCGGCGCCACGTTTCAGCGTTGCATGCAGAAGTGTCTCCTCAAGCAACTCGTCAGGAATGCCCATGTATACATGGATGATGTGGTGGTGAAGACGGAGAAGCGTGGCAGGCTACTAGAAGACCTCAAGGAGATCTTGTAGAATTTGCGCCGATTCCAGATCAAGCTCAACTCGGAGAAATGTGTCTTTGAAGTACCAGCCGGCCAGCTCCTTGGCTTTCTGGTCTCAGAGCGCGGCATAGAGTGCAACCCGGTGAAGATCAAGGCCATTGAGAAGATGGAGGTGCCCACCCGACTGCTGAACGTGCAGAAGTTCGCCGGCTGCCTGGCATCAATCAGCCGTTTCATCAGTCGGCTGGGCGAGAAGGCTCTCCCTCTGTACCAACTCATGAAGAAGACCACTTTTTTTGAGTGCAACGACAAGGCGGACGAAGCTTTCTCCCAGCTCAAGAAGATGTTGGCGACCCCGCCTATCCTGGCAGCTCCGACTGAGAAGGAGCCCATGCTCCTCTACATTGCTGCCACCAGTTGGGTCATCAGCATAGTCATTGTGGTAGAGCGCAAGGAGGAGGGCAGGGCATTGCTGGTACAGAGACCGGTATATTACTTGAGCGAAGTACTGTCCGCCTCCAAGCAAAACTACCCGCATTATCAGAAGATGTGCTATGGCATGCACTTTGCCGCCAAGAAGTTGAAGCCCTACTTTCAAGAGCACCCAATAACCGTCGTCTGCACGGCTCCGCTTGCTGAGATCTTGGGAAGCCGGGATGCTTCTGGCTGAGTGGCCAAGTGGGCCATAGATCTGGCACCTTACACCATCTACTACCAGCCTCGCACCGCCATCAAGTCGCAAGTGTTGGCCGACTTCCTCGTCGACTAGGCCGAGACCCAGTACTTACTGCTAGCACCAGACTCTACCCATTGGCGGATGCATTTTGATGGATCAAAGATGCGCACCGGTCTAGGAGCCGGCATCGTCCTCACTTCTCCCAAAGGCGACAAACTCAAATACATGTTGCAAGTCCAGTTTGCCGCCTCCAACAACGTAGCAGAATATGAGGCACTCATACACGGACTCCGGCTTGCCAAGGAACTCGGCATTCGCCGGATCTTGTGTTATGGTGACTCGGACTTGGTGGTCCAGCAGTCGTCAGGCAACTGGGATGCCAAGGATGCAAATATGGCAAGCTACCGCTTCCTTGTGCAGCAACTCAGCGGATACTTTGATGGGTGCGAGTTCCTCCACGTGCCAAGAAACGACAATGAGCAAGCAGATGCTTTGGCACGGATCGGCTCCACCCGACAAGCAATACCAGCCGGCGTTGCCTTATGCCGCCTTCTCAAGCCGTCCGTCAAGCCGTCCCCAGAATCAGATTCCATCTTTGTGCCAGCCCCTCCCGAAGCAGTCGGATCCGACTTGAGGGTCCCAGAAGCCGGCACTGGGACTTCAGCAGGCGGTCCGAGGACTATAGCCGTCGCACCCAGCCCGGCAATTCCAGAGCCCGGCCCGGGGACTGCAGCAGTCGACCCAGGGACTTCTTCAAGACAGCAGGCGGAAGCAATTGCCAACCCGCCACCTCCCGGTCCAACCACCCTCATACAAGTTGCAGTTGTGGCAGTGGAAGAAATAGCACCACCTTCCTGGGCTCAGCCAATTCTCAGATTTCTGGTAAGCAAAGAACTGCAGACTGATGAGATCTCAGCCAGGCAGGTGCAACAGCGAGCAGCAGCATATACCATAGTCAACAGAGAGCTGGTTCGACGCAGTGTCAATGGTGTATACCAGCACTGCATGGAGCCGGACCAGGGCCAATCAATCCTCAGGGACATTCACCAGGGTGAATGTGGCCACCACGTAGCCTCAAGAGCCCTTGTCGCCAAAGCCTTTCGCCATGGTTTTTTCTGGCCGACTGCTCTTGAGGAGGCCAAAGAGTTGGTTCAGAAATGCCAAAGGGTGCCAAAGATTCCGCTCCCAGCCGCATTTGCCAGCTTCTGCACTAAAGACAATTCCGATTGCTTGGCCATTTGCTGTTTGGGGTTTGGATATGGTGGGGCCATTCAAGACAGCCCGTGGCGGCATGACTCACCTGCTTGTCGCTGTGGACAAATTCACCAAGTGGATAGAGGCCAGGCCAATCAAGAAACTAAATGGGTCAACTGCCGTGACCTTCATTGCTGACATCACCACTCGGTACGACATATCACATAGCATCATCACCGACAATGGCACAAACTTTGCCAAAGGAGCCTTGGCTCGTTTCTGCGTGACACAGGGCATCCGACTAGACTTAGCATCCATTGCCCACCCGCAGTCAAACGGCCAGGTTGAGTGAGCAAACGGCCTCATCTTGTCCGGCATCAAGCCCTGATTGGTCGAGCCGCTTGAGCGTTCGGCCGGCTGCTGGCTCGACGAGCTACCGGCCATCCTCTGGAGCCTGCGCACAACGCCGAACAAGTCAACCGGCTTCACGCCTTTCTTCCTCGTCTATGGTGCTGAAGCCGTCATCCCGACGGACATAGAGTTCGACTCCCCGCGAGTCACCATGTACATGGAGGCAGACGCTAAGGAGGCGCGAGAAGACGGTGTCGACCTGCTGGAAGAGGGTTGGTTCCACCATCTACCAGCAGATTCTGCACCGTACTACAACCGCAAGGTAAAGCCAAGATCCTTCCAAGAGGGAGACCTTGTGCTCCGGCTGATCCAGCGAACAGCCAGCCAGCACAAGCTCTCGGCGCCTTGGGAGGGCCCCTTATCATCAGCAAGGTGCTCGGCAACGACTCCTACTATCTGATAGACGCCCAGAAGCCCAGAGCGCGCAAGAGGGATGATTCAAGCAAGGAGACGGAGAGGCCGTGGAATGCGAACCTCCTCCGAAGATTTTACAGTTGAAAAGCAGTATGTATCACGCTACCTTTTGTATCATGTACAAAGACTCTGGGTCCCCTGAGACGAACTCGGGGACTGCCCTCTTTTATCTATGTGATAAGAATTATGCCATGAGTATGTATAGCTTTTTCCGCCTGGCACCGGGTTCGACCAGTCGGCCCGGAGGCACGCCGCCTTTTGCTATATGCCGCCTCCTGTAGCCGGACAAGTAGTGCGCTAGCCCCAGACACCTCCCTTGCCAGAAGCCACAACTCGCAGAGTGACTGTACGGTGGGTAGGGGTCCCAAACTGGCGCCTACACAAAAAATGACTAAGGACAAAATGCATATAGCAAAGGCCGGCATCTCACCTTTTTCGTCCGGCTGCCGAGCAGCCGACCAGCCGACTCCTACTTTTTATTGCCAACACCCCGAATGGCTAAGTACTAGCCCTCCTCCAAATGACTAAGCACTCAACTCATCCGCAGTCTGCAGAGTGGCTGTTTGGCTGGCAATGGGATAGCCAAGGGAGGGCGACAAAGGAAAAAACCAAGGAGTGAAAGGCAAGGAAAGATAGAAGTTGGCAAAGTAAAGCATAAAGCTGTGATAGAATATTTACATGGATAAAGGCCTCTGGCCGGCATTCAAACAAAGTTTTGATATACACCCCAGGGGTGGAAATTGCGCGAATTTAACAAAGTGTTCAGAGTAGCAGGCACAAAGCAGGAAAAATCCTAAGGAGTAGCAGAAGACTCCGGCTGGGCGGTGCCGGTTGGCGAAGCAGAAGGATTTGGCTGGGCAGTGCCGAATGGCGTGGAAGAGAACTCTGGCTGGATGCTGGAGTCGGCTGCACCGCCTGGCGCGGCAGGCGACTCTGTCTAAGAAGAAGAGTCGCTCGCAGCAGGCGGGGTGGGGGAGGGCTGGAGGACGGAGTCGGTGGCATCCGTCAGAGGGACGGGCGGCTGGTCGGTCCCCACCTGGACGTCTCCAATAGCAGCTGGCACCTTGGTGCGCGGCTTGTTGCTTGAGGCCCGATCAGGTTGGGGCTGACCGTCCGCCCCGACCTCCGGCAGGTCGACGTCGCTCTCCTCATCTTCCTCCTCCTCCTCCTCCTTATCTTCCTCCTCCCCGTCTTCCCCTTCGTCGCTGGAGTCGATGACTTCAGCTGAATCTTCGCTGTCCTCCGGGTTTAGCCCGAGCCACTCTTGCGGAGCTTCGCCGCCTTCCTCGACCACCTCCGAAACAAAGATGCTGGTGTCGGTGAAGTCGGCGATCGCCGCCGCCCTGTTGACAAGCTCGGCCTCCACCGCCGCCAGCTCCGCCTGCGCTTCCAGCCGGAACATGGCCAACTGGGCTAAGTCCAGCCCAGGATACCACGCCTTGGTGAACTCCAAGGCCTGGCACACTCCTGCCCGGGCTGCGGAGCCCTTCCACGCTTCCAGGCGGCCGGCCGCCACCTCCAGCCAGTCGGCAGTCCGACTTGGGGTGCGTGGAGCCAGCAAGCCTGGCCAGAGGGCGGAGACCGCCTGAGCTCCAATGTGCTGGAGGCGGTGTAGCATGCGATGAGCAGGCCGAAGCCGGGCCTGAATGCTGAGGACCTATTCGCCAAGTGTCCAGGGAGCATCAGTGGTGATTTGTGCACCTTCCGCCCTTCGCTCCTCACGCCGGGCCTCGATCATCTGAATTGCGGCTATAGAATGGCCCGGGAAGAAGTCTGTTCGGGCGGAAGAAGAAAAAGACCAAGGCCATAAGCAAGGAACCGACATGAACAAGGGCCGACAGTTCAAAAACAAGAAATCAAGAGAATGAAGCTTACCATCGACCAAGTCTTCGATGCTGCTGAAGCAGGCCGTCATCTGGGCCTCCTTGTCGGCCCAGGCAGAGCGTTCAATCTCAAACTCGGCTAGGAGGTTGGTCTCCGTCATCTTCACCTTCAGCTGGGCCGCCTTGAGGGCTTCCGACTGCTCGGCAAGTTGAGAGACCAGGCGATCCCGCTCCTTGGCCAGCTTGCCGCACTCCGCCTCCTTGCCGCGCAGAGCAGTGTTGGCCTGGCCCAGCTGCTCCTGCAAGGCGGCGTTGGCCTCTGGAAAAAGGGAAAGAAGAAAAAGGCATCAGTCAAGCGGACAAGACAAAGAAAAGAAACAACTGAGGAGATTCGGCCCGACTGCTCAGCAGTCGGCTCGAACCTCGGGGACTATAGCCCGCGGGCGCGCCATCGCGCCCCCGCGGAGAAGAAGTGGTTGACAAAGCAAGGAAACAACTAAGGAGATTCGGCCCGACTGCTCAGCAGTCGGCCCAAACCTCGGGGACTATAGCCCGCGGGTGCGCCAGTGCGCCCCCCGCGAAGAAAGGAAGATAGAAACTTACTCTGGCTCTCGGCCAGATGGGCAGTCTGCGTCTCTAGCTCCTGGACCCTGGAGTTGTAGGCGGTCGCGCGGAGATTGTGACAGTCCTGCAGAAGGAACACCAGACGAAATCAGCAGTCGACAATTGCAAGATAAAGTACCGGCCTGCCTGCTCAGCAGCTGGCCCGGAACTTGGGGACTACACCCAGTGGGTGCGCTTGCGCACCCCCACGAGAGAAGCAAGAGGATTATCCAAAGAAGAAAGCCAAAGATAACTTACGCGGATGGCAGTTCGCGACTCCAAGAAGGCCTCATTGCAGTGCCTGAGGGCCTCCGCTTCTGCCCGGAGCTTGGCCTGGACATCAAGAGACGCCTGGTTCAGGGCGCCCGTCCCGCCCCCGTGTATCCAACACACGGGTGCGGCGCTGGTCGCCTCGGTGTTGGGGACCAACGAGCTTGCGGCGCCGACCTCCTGCGGCCGTGGTGCTGAGGCCGCCTTCTCAAGACGGCGGCGCATGGGTGTGCGGACCGAAGGAATCAGATCCGTCACCACCGTGTTCTCGACCGGTGGCACCGGCGGCACATCCGGCTGCTCGTCCCGCGCCTCGCTGGCTGGCGGGGGTGGCGGGGGCGATGGCGGTGGCATGAAGACGTCCGGCATGGCCACGTCGCCGCCCTGCCGCTCCCGGATCGGGTGGTCGTCGCCGGCTCCTCCGGCCATCGCCATGAATTTAGGCGGAGGTGGCGCGGTGTTCAGGGGCACCACGAGCACCGGCTCTTGGCGGCGTACGGCCTCCGCGAGCCGCTCCTTCTCTGCGGCTTGGCTTCCGCCTGCGCCAACGCTCTCTCAACAGACGCGGCGGCCTTGTCCGCCTGCTCCTTGGCCAGGCGGTCGGCCTCTTCGTCACGCGCCTCCCGCGCGTTCCGCTCTGTCGCCTCCCGGAGGTCGGCGGCCGGGTCGATCCGCCGGCTGGTCGAGGAGGTCGCTGCCGACCTGAGGACCGAGGCGGCGCTCGACTTCTCGAGGGTTAGCGGGGCCCTAAAATAAGAAGACAAGTCAGAAGGCTCTCACGCCAGATTGACAAGAAGATGAGAAGTAAGGAAAAGCTACTTACGCCGACACCATAACGGGCACCTTCAGCTGCCTCTGGTACTTGGCCACCTTGGTCGTGGCTTCTTTCCGCCTGGTCGCCGCGGCCAGGTTCTTGGGCTTCTTCGGGGCGCTGCCGAATAGGACAGCGTCCTGCTTCCGCTTGTGCTTGCTGCCGTGGGCCGGCGGCCCGGAAGAGGGGCCGGTGCTGGTAGTGGCGGAGCTCTTGGCGGGGCGCGGTTCGTCTTCATCTTCGTCGTCATCGGGCCAGGTCCCCATGCCGCCGCCTTCCTCCATCACCGCCTGCTCCATCGCCGCCGTTTGCTCTGCAGCTGCCGCCGCCTATTGCGTAGTCCGCCAGGGCGGCTGCCCCCAAGTCGGGGTTGGCCAGGTCGCTCACCGCCCTGTCCGGCGGGAGGTCATCGCCCGGCCCCATGAGGGCGGCCATCGCCGCGGATAGTTAAATCTACAACCAAGAAGGAGTTGCATCACGAGAAGAAACGAGGCTGAAGAAAATAGATCAAAGGACAAAATGAAGAAACTCACAGCAGGCGGCGGGTTGTGGCGGGAGTACGGCCGCTTCCCGTACCGCCACTCTTCCTCGGACACCTTGAGGTCGGAGATCTCATTTCCCATCCGCGCAACCTCGGTGGGTGGCATCCCTTTCATGCACAGCCGGCACGGATCGCGGTGTCCACCCATCCGGAAGATCGGATGAGGGCGGCTCTGGAGCGGGAGGACCCGGCGCTCGACGAAGGCGACGAGGAGGTTGTAGGACACGAGGCCCTCCGACTCCTGGAGCACTCAGAGTCGGCCGATGGCGGCTGCCGCGTCCGCCGACACCGGCTTCGGTTTGTACCCCCAGGTGGGCCGAGTCCCGGTGGGGGGGGGCCTCGTAGGCCGGCAGGTTGAGGAAGTCGACAGCCGGATCTACGTTCTCAACATAGAAGTAGGACTGCTGCCACATCTTCACCGACTACGCCAGCTTGATGACGGGGAAGGCGTTCCACTTCGCCGGTCGGCGCACGGCGACGAAGCCCCCGCACTCGGTCGCCGTCTCCCTGGCGAAGGTGCCGAGCTTCCCATAAAAGAACGCTCCCCACAACTCGAGTGTGGGAAGGATGCCGATGTAGCCCTCGCACGCCGTGACGAAGGCGGAGAGTAGAGTCATGGCATTGGGCGTGAGGTGATGAGACCGAAGATGGTAGAAGTCGAGGAAAGAGTGGAAGACGCCGCTCATCGGAAGGCCGAAGCCGTGGAGGAAGTGCGAGCGGAAGACAACCCGCTCGTCTCCCCGCGGTGCCGGCGAGATCTCTTCCTCCGGCGGCACCCGCGCCTTGACGAAGGCCACGCTGGGCATCCAACGCGTGTCGTGGAGGAAGGAGATGTGATCCTCGATCACGGTCGATCCGTCCCAGTCACCGCCCTTGTTGCGCGCCATGGCTTCCGGCTGGCTGCGTGAGGAGGAGAAGTGTGTCGGCGACGGGCGACAGCAGCAGCTCCACGGTGGCGCAGAGCAGCAGCAACGACAGTGGAGGAGGGAGCAGAGGAAGAAGAAGAGTGGGAGAGGGCGTGAGAGCTTTGCCGCACCCTCCCATCTCCCTACTTATAGCCCTCGGGCTACGAAGCCAAGGGGGCGGGACATGGGTCGTGGGATTAACTGCGCCCACGATCCCACGCCCCCCATTTATCGCACCCATTCACCATGCCGTAAATGGTCGTGGGAATGGCAACCGTCCCCTTCGGTGCAGCGGATCCACCCGGTTGCCGAGGCACGGTAGTGGCGGGCCCGGCCCATTGTCACGTCCCATCGGGGGAGTGGGGTGGCAGGCTGGCTAGGCTGACGTGCGCCGCATGGCGCGTCTATGGCGGGCGGCGGCCCGGGAAGCTTAGCAGGCACGCCACCTGTTTCCCGCCTTGAAGTTCAAAACCAACCACGCAAGCTCCGCCTGGATGAAGCCGGCCTCAGCAGTCGGCTGGCCACAAGACGTACCGACGTCCTCCCGGAGCCCAGTGAGGGGGGAAGCCGCTGAGACTTCACAGCCCCTCGACCACAATGCCTCACTGGCTTCGGGGACTACTATCGGAGTAATGGGCAACGGGTAGGCTCACCCGAGTCCCTGAATTTATCAAGACTTTGGGCCAGCTCTGCCTAGCTGGACCCCAAGCTAAAGCTCCGCCCTCTGGGAGCCGGCTGGCTCAATGGCCGGCTGCCAGAGGGCATCCAACCCAAGCCTACGGCTCTCCGAGTGGCCGGCTCCTGCCGGCCGGCCTCCAGAGAGGGTGGCATCAGGCAGGCGGCCACCTCGCGACCTCGATGCGGCCGAGCCCCCCATCGAGAGAACAAGCTAGGGCATGGCTATAGTGAAGCACGTCGCCCCGATGCATGGGACAGGCATGGCTATAGTGCTCCGTACAAGCGGAGATCTCCACACGACGGGGCACTGTGCCATGTCTCCCCTGACGTCGCCCCAAGCAGGCCGAACCTTGTTTCCCACGACGGCCCGTCGGTACGGCCTGCCAGCCGCAGGCCCTACCGGGCAATGACACACCAAAAGACGACGTACGCCCGACCAGTCAGGCGTGGGAAGGGCCGGCCTCCGGCAGGTGGCCGTCCCCCGCCCCGAGGCAAGCGCGCCATTAACCTGATGAGACCAAGCATGGCTACAGTAATCTCCCGTCAGCCGGCGGGACTGTAGCCACGATAAGATGACCAAGCCCTTGTCATGGATGGCACAGCTACAGTAAGTAGCCGTCGACCAGCCGGCGGGGCCCACCAGGCGGCGGGCCCCAGTAGTCGGCGGAGAAGCCGGAGGCTGGAGGCACTGACAGACGGGCCCCAGCAGCCGGCCCAATTACCATTGTACCCCTGGGGGTCAGGCCTATATAAGCCCCCCAGGCCACCCATGCAAACGGTTCCAACTCTGATAGAACTAGCGAGTTACCTAGGGTAGGAGGAGCTAGCCTTGCCTTCTCCTACCTCTAGACACAGCCCAAGGAGAACCTTGTATCACTAGTGCCTTAGTGATCATGCGGAGACCCCGCAGAGCAGGAGCAGGGGTATTATCTCCACGGAGAGCCCCCAACCTGGGTAAAGTCCAACGGCGTACGTGTCTACGCCTTATCCCGCTTCTAGGCACCGGCGACGTTCTACTCGCTCCCACCATGATAAGCCATCCTTTGGCATATGTCGCACCCAACCCCCGACAGACATCACATTGCAGAATTGAACCAAGCAGTTAACTAAACACCACAACAAATGAACCAAACATTAACTGAGCACCACACTTCACAATATAACATACTCCTAATAGAAGATCAGATAGTTAAGCAAACCAAGCATGCTTAACAACTTAGAAATGTAGCCAAATTCGATTTATTTCTCACATGGTAGACAATAACAAAATGCACCCACAACAATTGAACATCGCATTGCAGAATTGAAGCAAACAGTTAACTAAACACTACAACAAATGAACCAAACATTAACTGAGCACCACATTGCACAATATATAACATGCTAGAATATTATACAGTTAACCAAACCAAGCATGCTTGACAACTTGGAAATATAGCAATTGTATTTGTTTCTAATGTATTTTGTACAGCCAAATTCAATTTATTTCACACACGGAAGACAATACAAAATTGCACCCAGAAGAATTGAACCAAACAGTTAACTGAACACGACAACAAATTAACCAAACAGTTAATAAGTGAGCACCACATTGGACGACATATAGAACATATACACTAGAGGAAACTATTGCATGGTAAAAGTACATAGGAAAATTCACTAGAATTTGTTAAGGAGAGGCAGGAGCAGCACATGCAATGGGTAAACCGAGCATGCTTAACCGAGGTAGCTAGCTAACTGAACATAGGTCCTTATAGGGAGCTAATAAGAGAAGCTACTCCTCATCCTCGGAGATATCAATGATGATTGGCTCCTTGGACATGGAAGAGGGCGAGGCCTCCACATCATGGGTGCCCTCCTTGTAGTGGTGAGTTGCCTAAGCCGCTCCGGGCACCAACCTGCTGCCTCTTGAGTTGAGCTAATATCAGGACCCCGATCATAAGTCACACCGATCTAGCATGCAACACATCATATCACTTTGCAGCCTCACGCACGGCATCCCCACGAGTGCCACCTTACCTGGCCCAGGACCGTTTGCGCCTTTTGGCTCACGTATGTGATAGTGTCACTAGCATCCATATGACAGAGAACCCGGGCCGACATGACTAGTAGTAAACCCAAGGTGGCACTAACTTACAAGGACAGGCATACATGACCCAGAAATGTATGTGTCGGTCATCAACGTATATATGAATCCAAGTCGTAGCAAGCTACAAGGACTTAAAGGAACAACACATGACATTTCCCCGAAGGGACAGACACAGAAGCAAAGAAGGACACATGCCGATCATCCCATGTGTTCCGAAGCAGTATCAAGCTACCATGGCTCAGTGGAAGCACTAGGAGACATTTCCCCATAAGAGAGACTACCAAGAATAAACAACTAGATTCTCGGATCCCACACATACCAAGCATTTCAAAACCATACACACAATATGCTCGATATGTGCAAATACAAAATGGCATCACAACAAAACTCTATGACTCAAAGTATTTATTCAGAAGGCTCCGAAGGGTCATACATAGTAAGAATTACAATCATGGGTCACATGACCCAACATAAAGAGCATACAGGCAACGGAAGCATAAACATGTCTGGTGATACGTCTCCAACGTATCTACTTTTCCAAACACTTTTGCCCTTGTTTGGGACTCTAACTTGCATGATTTGAATGAAACTAACCCGGACTGACGCTGTTTTCAGCAGAACTGCCATGATGTTGTTTTATGTGTAGAAAACAAAAAGTTCTTGGAATGACCTGAAAATCCACGGAGGCAAGTTTCGGAAAATATAAAAAATACTAGCGAAAGAATCAAGACCAGGGGGGCCACACCCTGTTAACAAGGGTGGGGGGCACGCCCACCCCCCCTAGGCGCGCCCCCTTGTCTCGTGGTCCCCCGAGGCTCCACCGACCTCAACTCCAACTCCATATATTCCGTTTCGTGGAGAAAAAAATCAAAGAGAAAGTTTCATCACGTTTTACAATACGGAGCCGCCGCCAATCCCTAATCTCTCTCAGAAGGGCTGACCTAGAGTCCGTTCGGGGCTCCGGAGAGGGGGATTTGTCACCGTCGTCATCATCAACCATCCTCCATCACCAATTTCATGATGCTCACCGCCGTGCGTGAGTAATTCCATCGTAGGCTTGCTGGACGGTGATGGGTTGGATGAGATTTACCATGTAATCAAGTTAGTTCTGTTAGGGTTTGATCCCTAGTATCCACTATGTTCTGAGATTGATGTTGCTATGACTTTGCTATGCTTAATGCTTGTCACTAGGGCCCGAGTGCCATGATTTCAGATCTAAACCTATTATGTTTTCATGAATATATGTGTTTTCTTGATCCTATCTTGCAAGTCTATAGTCACCTATTATGTGTTATGATCCGACAACCCCGAAGTGACAATAATCGGGATACTTCTCGGTGATGACCATAGTTTGTCGAGTTCATGTATTCACTATGTGCTAATGCTTTGTTCCGGTTCTCTATTAAAAGGAGGCCTTAATATCCCTTAATTTCCACTACGACCCCGCTGCCACGGGAGGGTAGGACAAAAGATGTCATGCAAGTTCTTTTCCATAGGCACGTATGACTATATTCGGAATACATGCCTACATTACATTGATGAACTGGAGCTAGTTCTGTGTCACCCTATGTTATAGCTATTACATGAGGAATCGCATCCGACATAATTATCCATCACTGATCCTATGCCTACGAGCTTTTCACATCTTGTGCTTCGCTTATTTACTTTTCCGTTGCTACTGTTACAATTCCTGCAAAACTATCATCTTTACTTTTGCCACTGTTACCTTTATTATCATACTACTTTGCTACTAAATACTTTGCTGCAGATACTAAGTTATCCAGGTGTGGTTGAATTGACAACTCAACTGCTAATACTCAATAATATTCTTTGGCTCCCCTTGTGTCGAATCAATAAATTGGGGTTGAATACATTACCCTCGAGAGCTGTTGCGATCCCCTACACTTGTGGGTTATCAAGACTAATTTCTGGCGCCATTGCTAGGGAGCATAGCTCTATTTTTTGAGTCACTTGGGATTTATATCTGTTCATCACTATGAGGAACTTGAAAGACGAAAGAACCAAGATTTGCCCCTCAACTACGAGGGGAGGTAAGGAACTGCCATCTAGCTCTGCACTAGATTCTCCTTCTGTTATTAGTAAGCTTGCAACACCTAAACCTGCTACTGCTATGAATTCTGATATGTCACATGTTATTGATGATGCCACTTCTGCTATGCATGATACTTATGATGAAACTACTTCTGTGTGTGATACTACTGTGCCATTAGGTGAATTTCTTGATGAACAACTTGCTAGGGTTTAGAGAGAATGAAATTATTGAAGATGCTATTATTTATGATAGTGATGATGAAAGTTCTCCCCTTGATTATGAAGTACCTGTTGTTCCTGAGGGTTATGTTATGGAAGAGGAAGCTGCTAGAGCTATCTTTGCTTGTAAAGATAGATATGATCATAAAAAGTCATTAGCTAAATGGTAGCAGCAATCTCTTAATGCTAGAATGAAACCTGACCCTGCTTTTGCTACTTCACCTATCTGTCTTACTGATAAGGATTATGAATTCTCTGTTAATCCTGAGATTATTACTTTGGCAACTGTTGTGGCACATCTTACCAAGTTAAATGATATAGCCACCCTGTTTACTAATGATGAGAAGTCTCGTTATTATTATATCCTTAAGATATTTCCGTTCTCATTAAAGGGTGATGCTAAGACTTGGTTTAATTCTCTTGCTCCTGGTTGTGTGCGTAGTCCTAAGGATATGATTTATTACTTCTCTGCTAAATATTTCCCTGCTCATAAGAAACAAGCTGCCTTGCAGGAAATATATAATTTTGTGCAAATCGAAGAAGAGAGTCTCCCACAAGCTTGGAGGAGGCTTCTCCGATTACTTAATGCTTTTTTCTGGTCATCCTCTTAATAAAAATTAAATACTTGATATCTTTATAATGGACTAACCGATGCTTCCAAGGACTACTTGGATAGTTGTGCTGGTTGTGTTTTCAGGGAAATAACAGTTGACGAAGCTGAATTACTATTGAATAATATGTTGACTAATGAAAATAATTGGAATCTTCCTGAGCCAATTCCTGAGGCAACTCCTGAACCAATTGAGCCAACTTCTGAGCCTATTCCTAAACCCACTCCGAAGAAGAGAGGTGTTCTATTTCTTAGTCCTGAAGATATGCAAGAGGCAAAGAAATCAATGAAAGAAAAAGGTATTAAAGCTGAAGATGTTTAAGAATTTACCACCTATTGAAGAAATACATGGTCTTAATGTACCGCCTGTCGAAGAACCACATTGTCTTAATAACCCGACACAGGTAGTAAAGGTAAATTCTCTCTATAGATATGATAAAGTTATAATTCCCTCTACTAAATTTCATAGCCCATTATTAGATGAATTTGATGACTTTATGGCTAGACAAGAAAGTTTTAATGCTTATGTTGGTAGAAAATTAAAGAATAATGCTTTCGAGATAGGACACTCGAGTGATTATATGGCTAGAGTTAAAGGTGAACTTAAACTCGTTAGCAAATATGCTTCTATGGTTGCTACTCAAGGTGAGCAAGTACTTAAAGCTCAAAATGATTTGCTTGATGAATTAAATAATAAACCTGACTTTGCTGTTAGAGTGGCTACTAGAACTGGTAGAATGACTCAGGAACCTTTGTATCCTGAAGGCCACCCTAAGAGAATCGAGCAAGCTTCTCAGAGAAATAATTTAGAGGCACCTAGTTATTCCAAAAAGAAGAAAAATAAAAAGATAGGACTTTGCATGCTTCTAGTGAACCTATTGTAGACACACCTGAGAATCCCAATGATATTTCTGTTTCTGATGCTGAAACAGAATCAGGTGGTGAACATGAACCTAGTGATAATGTTAATGATAATGTTCATGTTGATGCTCAACCTAGCAAGAACAATGAAGTAGAGATTGAACCTGCAATTGATCTTGATAACCCATAATCAAAGAATCAACATTATGATAAGAGAGATTTTGTTGCTAGGAAGCACGGTAGAGAATGAGAACCATGGGTTCAGAAACCCATGCCCTTTCCTCCTAAACCATCCAAGACAAAGGATGATGACGATTTTGAGCGCTTTGCTGAAATGATTAGACCTATCTTCTTATGTATGTGCTTAACTGATATGCTTAAAGTAAATCATTATGCTAAATATATGAAGGATATCATTACAAATAAAAGAAAGATACCGGAAGCTGAAATTTCCACCATGCTTGCTAATTACACTTTTAAGGGCGGAATACCAAAGAAACTTGGAGACCCCGGGGTACCAACTATACCATGCTCCATTAAAAGAAATTATGTTAGAACTGCTCTATGTGATCTTGGAGCCGGTATTAGTGTTATGCCTCTCTCTTTATATCGTAGACTTGAATTGAATAAGTTGACACCTACTAAAATATCTTTGCAAATGGCTGATAAACCAACTGCCATACCTATCGGTATTTTTGAGGATGTGCCTGTTGTGGTTGCAAATGTCACTATCTTAACGAACTTTGTTATTCTTGATATTCTCGAGGACAATAGTATGTCGATTATCCTTGGTAGACCCTTTTTGAATACGGCAGGGGCTGTTATTGATTGCAACAAAGGCAATGTCACTTTTCATGTTAATGGTAATGAGCATACGGTACACTTTCTGAGGAAACAATCTCAAGTTCATAGCATCAATTCTATTGGAAAAGTTCCAACTATCATTATTGGAGGTTTTGAATTTCCTCTTCCTACTATCAAGAAAAAATATGATATTCTTATTATTGGGGATGTTCATATCCCCGTTGAAGTAACTTAGTGTTATTCGAAATTTCTCCCGTTCCATGTTATTCGGAATGAGTTTGTTAACAAGACTTGATCAACCTTGTTAGTGGATTCATTTTGATGATGATGAGATGGATGAAACTAGAATGCACAACCTTCTGTACCATCTTTTTTACTTTCTGTTATTTAGAATAAATAAATCAAAAATAGTATTATGTGTCTGTTTTCTGAATTATCCGTGCAATAAGAAATATCCCGAAAATAAAAGTGCTCCAAATGCCCTGCAAATTTAGTATGATTTTTTATGGAATATTTGAGGATTTTAGGCACTGAAAACACTGCAGGAGGGGCAAGCACCAGGCCACGAGAGTGGAGGGCGCGCCCACCCCCCTGGGCGCGCCCCCCTGTCTCATGGGCCCCTGGTGGCTCTCCTCCACTTATGCCAGCACCCACACACTCCATCTTCTTCCCAAAAAAATCCCATCCAGCTCAAGCACGAGTTCTAGCTCATTTTGCTGCGATTTTCGATCTCCTTGCTCAAAGCTCCATTCACAAAACTGCTTTGGGAGATTGTTGCTTGGTATGTGACTCCTCCATTGGTCCAATTAGTTTTTCTTCTAGTGCTTTATTCATTGCAAATTTTCAGTGCATAGGTGACCATGTTCTTGAGCTTGCATGTTAAATTTATGAGGTCCCAAGTAATTCTAATGCATGATATAGGCTCTAGGCACTTGTAGGAGTAGTTCCTACCAATCTTGTTTAGTTTCATTCACTTTTATTTTGAAGTTACTAAAATTTCAGAAATTTGCAAAAAATGTTAAGGAGATTTTTGAGGGGCTCTTCTAGCCAATGCTCCCAGGAAAAACAAGCTAAAGAGAAGGAAAAAACCAAGTATAATCTTCCTCACATAGCGGAAGTACGGCCGTGTGAATGGCCATGCGATAATTTCTTGAGAGAAACTAGAATTTATGAAGATTTTTATTCTTTGATCGAGAATGCAGGCCTCACCGATTTCCTCCACGACCGGATCAATCAATATCTCTTACTCACCAATACTTTTGTGCAAAACTTTTATTATTATCCTAAGAAGTCACCGCCTTCAGTATCATTTCATTTATATGATGAATTCAGGGAAATGTCTTTACGTAATTTTTGCGCGGTATGTAGGATACCCTTTGAGGGAAAATTAGAGGAACCACATCGTAGAGATGTGGATGGCTTTGTTAACACTATCACTGTAAGGGATCCAAAGAAGAGTTCCGATGCGAGAATATCTAGCATACACTTTCCTGTTTTACGCTACTTTGCCATATTTGCTAGTAGATGCTTGATTGGTCGTGGAAATAGTGGAAACTTCAATGTTCCTGATATTATCATTCTTCACCATGCCTTGTTTGGAGATAATAGTTTTAGCATGGGTGCCGTCATTGCTAAACGGCTAAGCCTGAATTGTACAAAAGGCCCCATCTTTGGAGGTATCTATGCTGCACGTCTTGCTAGACATTTTGAGATACCTATTAGGCACCATGAGAAAGAGGAGACAAAATGGCCTCCTTACATTTTAGATTACAAGAGCATGGTAGCACATGAGTTCATTGTTGACAACAAAGATAAGATGCTCTTGTATAACCTGACACTTAATAAGAAACACAATGAGACTATTATTTTTCTTGCGCCTCTGTTGTTTGATTTGATTGCAGATAATTTTCTTGTCACGCCGGAAGCGGTGTACTCTCATCGAGGCCAAGCATCCACTCTAGAACCTGAGCCTGAGTCGGAACCTGCATTGGACCCTTATCGTGCATCATCTTACCAGTGGGACCCGGAGATGGCCAGTCAGTGGTATCCTGATTACACCTCCCAGTACACCGGGGAGAGTAGCCGCGGTCCTTGGCAGTAGACCAACTTAGGCCAAAAGCCTAAGCTTGGGGGAGTACGTATTTCTCACCGACTTTACATTCATGTTCACACACTATTCTAGTCGTCGGTGCTCATACTCTTTCATTGTATTATCCATGCTAGTTTAATTTTCTTTTTCTAGCTTTCTTCTTGTGTGTTTCATAAACTTTAAGAAAAACCAAAAAAAGTAGTTAGTTTAATTTCCATGCTTGTAGTAGAAATTAAAATGAAAACCCAAAAAGATTTCTCGTTCTTCTTCTTACTTGTCGGGAGCTTTACCATGTAAATAGTTTTATTTTCTTTTTTTCCTTTGGGGGTCGAGAGTAGAAGACCATATTGAAAATGTTTAGTGGATCTCATATGCATGATTGTTTATTTAACTTAGAGCCTATATTACTTTGTCTTCTCTCTTGAGTTGAATGCTTGCAGATTCCAGCTTAGTCCAATGCACGTGCACTATTATTATTATACACCTCGTTTGGTCGTGCAGGTGAAAGGCAATAATGACGATATAAGATGGACTGAATGAGATGAGAGAAGCTGGTATGAACTCGACCTCTCTTGTTTTTGTAAATATGATGAGTTCATCATTCCTAATTCAGCTTATTATGAAGTAAACATATTTGCAATGACATTTAGAGATTATAGTTGCTTGTGCCATGCTTGATTAGCTATGAGTTATAATGGTTTACCTTGTGTTCCAACATGCTATTAGAATGATTATGATGTGGTATGATGGGATGGTATCCTCCTTTGAATGAATTGAGTGACTCGACTTGGCACATGTTCATGCATGTAGTTGAAACAAATCAACATAGCCTTCATGATATTTATGTTCATGGTAGATTATATCCTACTCATGCTTGTACTCGGTGTGAATTAATTTCCATGCATGTTTATGACTGTTGTCACTCTCTTAGTTGGTCGCTTCCCAGTCTTCTGCTAGCCTTCACCTGTACTAAGCGGGAATACTGCTTGTGCATCCAAACTCCTTAAACCCCAAAGTTGTTCCATATGAGTCCACCATACCTTCCTATATGCGGTATTTACCTAATGTTCCAAGTAAATTTGTATGTGCCAAACTCCAAACCTTCAAATGAAATTCTATTTTATATGCTTGAGCAGCTCATGTTTCAACTAGGGCTTCCTATATCTTCCATGCTTGGTGGGTTATTCTCAAGAGGAGTGGACTCCGCTCCTCATTCACGAGAAAGGGCCGGTAACCAGGATGCCCAATCCAATGATCCAAAAAGATCAAAGCAAATCAATATAATTAAATAAAACTCCCCCAGGGCTGTTGTTAGTAGGAGGCACTCGTTGTTTCGAGCAAGCCATGGATTGATGCTTGTTGGTGGTGGGGGAGTATAAACTTTTACCATTCTATTTGGGAACTGCCTATAATGCATGTAGTATGGAAGATACAGCCATCCCATAGTTGTTGCGTTGACAGTGAAAGTATGCCGCTCAAAATGTTATTCAATCTCTAGTTTAAAATCGAGCTCTGGCACCTCTACAAATCCCTACTTTCCTCTGTGAAGGGCCTATCTATTTACTTTCATGTTGAGTCATCACCCTTCTTATTAAAAAGCACCCGCTGGAGAGCACACTGTCATTTGCATTCATTACTATTGGTTTATATTGGGTATGACTTGACTGGATCTCTTTTACTATGAATTACAATGTCTAGTCAGTCCTTGATCTTTAAAGGTGCTCTGCATTTATGTTTTGCGGTCTCAGAAAGGGCTAGCAAGATACCATTTTGTTATATCATGTTATGATTGTTTTGAGAAAGTGTTGTCATCCGAGTTTTATTATTATGGCTCGCTAGCTGATTATGCTATTGATATGAGTAATTGCAAGACCGAGGTATTATTGTGAGTATGGCTAGTTCATAATATTTGTTGAAACCTGAATGTTGGCTTTGCATGTTTACAACAAAAAGAGCAAACAGAGTTTGTAAAAGTTTTTCTTTATCACTTTCAGTTTATCAACTGAATTGCTTGAGGACAAGCAAAGGTTTAAGCTTGGGGGAGTTGATACGTCTCCAACGTATCTACTTTTCCAAACACTTTTGCCCTTGTTTTGGACTCTAACTTGCATGATTTGAATGAAACTAACCCGGACTGACGTTGTTTTCAACAGAACTGCCATGATGTTGTTTTATGTGTAGAAAACAAAAGTTCTCGGAATGACCTAAAATCCACGGAGGCAAGTTTTGGAAAATATAAAAAATACTGGCGAAAGAATCAAGACCGGGGGGGCACACCCTGTCCATGAGGGTGGGGGCGCACCCACCCCCCTAGGAGCGCCACCCTGTCTCGTGGGCCCCCTAAGGCTCCACCGACCTCAACTCCAACTCCATATATTCTGTTTCGCAGAGAAAAACATCAGAGAGAAAGTTTCATCGCGTTTTACGATACGGAGCCGCCGCCAAGCCCTAATCTCTCTCGAGAGGGTTGATATGGAGTCCGTTCAGGGCTCCAGAGAGGGGGATTCGTCGATGTCATCATCATCAACCATCCTCCATGACCAATTTCATGATGCTCACCGTCGTGCGTGAGTAATTCCATCATAGGCTTGCTGGACGGTGATGGGTTGGATGAGATTTACCATGTAATCAAGTTAGTTTTGTTAGGGTTTGATCCCTAGTATCCACTATGTTCTAAGATTGATGTTGCTATGACTTTGCTATGCTTAATGCTTGTCACTAGGGCCCGAGTGTCATGATTTCAGATCTGAACCTATTATGTTTTCATGAATATATGTGTGTTCTTGATCCTATCTTGCAAGTCTATAGTCACCTATTATGTGTTATGATCCGACAACCCCAAAGTGACAACAATCGGGATACTTCTCGATGATGACCATAGTTTGAGGAGTTCATGTATTCACCATGTGCTAATGCTTTGTTCCGATTCTCTATTAAAAGGAGGCCTCAATATCCCTTAGTTTCCACTAGGACCCCGCTGCCACGGGAGGGTAGGACAAAAGATGGCATGCAAGTTCTTTTCCATAAGCACGTATGACTATATTTGGAATACATGCCTACATTACATTGAGGAACTGGAGCTAGTTCTGTGTCACCCTATGTTATAGCTATTACATGAGGAATCGCATCCGACATAATTATCCATCAGTGATCCAATGCCTACAAGCTTTTCACATCTTGTGCTTCGCTTATTTACTTTTCTGTTGCTACTGTTACAATTCCTACAAAACTATCATCTTTACTTTTGCCACTGTTACCTTTATTATCATACTACTTTGCTACTAAATACTTTGCTGCAGATACTAAGTTATCCAGGTGTGGTTGAATTGACAACTCAACCGCTAATACTCAATAATATTCTTTGGCTCCCCTTGTGTCGAATAAATAAATTTGGGTTGAATACTTTACCCTCGAAAGCTGTTGCGATCCCCTACACTTGTGGGTTATCATATGGGTACAGACATCTGAAAAGGAAGAAAGCTTTAGAGCCTGATTATCTACAAGACCCTCCCAAGGGTACAAGATCATAGTTGAGGTAACAAGCTAAACGTTGAAGTCCACCCAGAACTACTAGTGAGACTGAATTCTCTCTCCAAAACATAAATTAAGCAAATGTGAGTACAAACGTACCCAACAAGACTTGCATCAAAACTAGTTACACATGCATAAGTATCAACAAAGGGGTGGTGGAGTTTAACTGCAGCAAGCCAGCTCTGACTCAGTGGCTATCCTGTACTTCGACTGCTGGTAACTCTTTTGAGGTGGTGCACACGAGTCCACATATTCACCACATCAATACACCACTATGGATCCGTTCCCGTCTCCCTACGAGAAGGTTATCCATAGTACTCATGTTTATCTTGCACATTTTAGAGTATCCAGTTTCACTTGTCTATGAACTGCATAAGCAATCCAGTAGTCCATTACCACGGACGCATCTATTTGAATAGATCATGTTAACCCTGCAGGGGTGTACTTCTTCACACACGCTCTCGCCACTTACCGACATGTACACGTCATGTATCTCGGCAACCTTCAAGCGGCAGCCTGGCAAGGGTGTCGGCCACGACTTGACTGACCATGCAAGACTCTAGTACGGGTTTATCGCCTATTCGAGCAAGGGATTCCGACCGAGGTTTCCATCACGGCCCCAAACGAGGTGTACAGGGTTCCCAAGCCCACCAAACGGGCGACGCTTGGTATACCCGGCCACGCTGCCTAGTCTGTCTGAAGCCCACCTATACCAGGTGCCATGTGGTAGACTACTAACACAACCTACAAACACCAGAAACTAGATGCAACTCCTAGACAGAGATCGAGGCGATTAATAAGACGAGAGGGGTCGAGTTACCGGAACCCAATGTGTGGTAGTAACTGTCTTGGATCACAGACACAGAACTCAGTTCCTGAGGACGGTTTTAATGAGACAACCCACCATGTACTCCTACATGGCCTCTCACCGCTACCTTCACCAAATCGTGTTCACATACTTAGCTCTCAATAGAAGGAAATGTTCAACACCATTCCAATCCATCTCGAATGAATCAGATCTGACACAACTCTAAGCAATAACAGGCATAACAAACAAGCATGAATGAGTAGGCACATCATGGCTCAAACAACTCCTACTCATGCTAATGGGTTTCAACTATTTATTGTGGCAAAGACGGGTCATGCAGAGGAAAGGGGTTCAACTACCACAGCATGTAACAGTTGAATCGTTGTTGTCCGAATGCAGCAAAAGAGAGCAAGATCGAGAGAGTGGATTGTATCGGAATGCTCAAAGGGGGTTTACTTGCCTCGCACTTCTGAAGATAGCATTGTGTCTTCATTAGTGTCATCGATCACATCGTCAGAACAACGTCTACCGAGAGGGAACAACACTGACAAAGGAACAGAAACAACATTCAATTCAATGCAATGGACAAGCAAATGAATGATATGACATATTAAGGCAATGAATTGAGCTAATGCAACAGCAAGACATTTTAATTGAAGTGGAATTCAAACTACATCAAATTCCAACTCCAAACCTATTTTTCAAATTTACCCAAATCATGTTTTGTCCTAAATAGTGGAGTTAACTTACTCAAACATGCATGAAGATGCCATAAACATATTCTTCATATTTTTCTTATCATTTTCATATATAAATTATTTTCATTGGAGCTACGGTTTATTTTCTATGATTTTTAGAAGTTTTAAACATTTTTTGGAATTTTCAGATTTATTTCTAAATAAGAAAACCCCAGCAAATGTAATTATGACGTCAGCAGTGTGTCACTACTGTGTCAGCAGGTCAACCGAGTTGACCAGGGTCAAACCTGACCAATGGGGTCCACTAGTCAGTGACACAAGCGCTAAACCCGTGTTGACCCACACTTTGACCAGATGTGGGGCCCACCGTCAGTGTCTGTTAAGTGGTTAACTGGCGGTGATTAGTACTAATGATGGTGCCACGTCAGCTGTCGCCGGAGTTCAGCCGACGGCGATCAAAAGCGTGGCGGGAACTTGCCGGACCTATGCTAGAGGCAGCGGATGGACGTGCGGAGACCACCGGGGCATAGCCCATGCTCGTCCGCATCCAGGGGAGCAGGTGGGAGGCCGTGGGGTGACCGGATCTCAGAGGAGACAAGCTCGCAGCAGCGACCAGAGTTCGGTTGCACGCGGGATCATGTTGTGGTGCACGGGGAGGACGGTGGTGGGGTGATATGTGCTACTGGGAGCGTGTTGAGCACGATGGAGTGCTCGGACATGAGCTCCATAGACTAGTGCGACAGCGCTGACATGGCCGGCAGCGGTAAGCTTGCGGGCACGACGGCCAGCAGGGCTACGACACAGGGAAACCCACTAGGGAAGAGGGGAAATGAGGTGGAGCTCACAGCGGTCTCGTTGAGAAGGTTAGTGGATCGGGGGAGACGTCAGAGAGGACGGGCGATCGCCGGTGATCTCGGGTGGCCGAGGTTGAAGATTGCGATGGCGACAGCGATGCAGGTCGTTTGGAGATGCTGGGCTCGGCGGACAGCTTCGGTGCGAGGAGGCGAAGCTCGGGGACTCGACCGAGGGTCGAGGGGATGGTTGTGGATACGGCAATGATGAGCGACCGTGACGCAAGTGCTCGGCCATGGCGAAGAATAGACGAGGGAGATGCGAGGGGTGAGAGTTAGGGGGGGTCGACCAAATCGGGACGACAACAGCGACGCCACCCAATGCGTCGTGCGGGCAGGGGAGGGTAGGCAGGCAGCTCGCGTGGCATGCAGAGCACACTTGCGTCGGGCACATGCCTCGCCTACTAGCGCAAGGTGGACGACGGCTGGCACATGCCAGTGGGTGTGGCCAGGTAAGTGGGCTGCCAGGTAAACTCTCTCTCTCTTTCTCTCTCTCTTTGTTTTTTCATTTCCGGTTTTGTTTTCTATTTATTCCTTTCTGTTTTGATTTAGTTCCTAACCCAAATCATTTTTGTAGCTTCTGAAAAATATTATGTGGCCTGATACAAAATATTCAGATCCACGCACAAGTTTTCAGAATTATTGGATCTATAAAAGTATTTACAGGAATTTATATCTTCAATTCAAATAAGTATTGATTTAATTCAAAGACCAAAATGTCCTGGAAAAATGTGTATCATCTCTGGTTAAGGTTTTCACCATTTTCCATCATGAACATTTTTGAAGGGCATTTTGGGTTCATTGAAAATATTTTGGGTTGAACCTATTTGAATTACTTTGGTGCTAGGGTTTGGTCATCCCCCATTTCAAGTTTCAGTTAAATTTACACATGATGCAAGATGCTGATGCAACTAATTGCAATCAATTCTAGGTTTGTGACAACTCACCCCCACTAAACAAGAATCTCGTCCTGAGATTCAAGACATGAGGTAAGAAGACAGAGGGGACAAAAAACTAGCACAATCTTCACGATCCAGGTTGCACTTCATAAGAACGTTGATTCGATCATCATCTTTGTCTTAACGTCTTGCTTTGAGAACTCCATCCAACATGACAACGAGAGAAAAGGAAAAACTCTAGAAGAACCGATCTTCTCGAAGATTGAGTAACTGACAATCAACTCACGGAATGAGACATGGAACACCTCTTGAGATGAGACACAAAACACATATGAGGAGCGATGGAAAAGAACCCGATGATGAAGGTTCATATTGGTAGGCAACAATTCCATGCTTAAATAAGATGGTACATGGGTTCAAGATAGAGATCAAATAATTGCCATGATTCCATAACGGGGCCCCTTAGAGGAGGTGACTCGTAGGATTATTCCCTTAGGTGCAAAAAGAATTACTTTTGATACAAAGATCATTGAAACTCTTTATACCATCCTAAAGCAATCACAATCGATCATTTGAAGGAGTTCAAAAGAATGACATACTCGGACTAGAATGGATGTTGTGGACTACCTTGTTGAAGACAACGCAATGGATGATTTTTGCTTATCATAGGAAATGGATGTGACCCATGGTAAGTCCACTTTTGAAGATGATCCTGGACAACAGCTGCTGAGAAGGGCAGCCCATGGGAAATTGGCACAATGGCGGTGCAAGTTGGGAACAAAATGCAAATGTTGGGAATGTTCCAACCATCATATCTGCCTGAGATTCAAATCCAATGGGTAACAGGATATTCCAGACAGCATGTCTGGAAAAAGAAAGGTAGCAACACAAATTGACGAGATGACATTGAGAGATTCTCGGGAAATGGACTATGGTAGTGATCTCCAAAACATGAGCGGGTTCTGCTACACACATGTAAACTCGCTGTCGCAGACAAACATGACCACATAGTAATCTTATAATAAAACACTATAGAGTACTGGTGGGGAACCCTCATCGAGGATATCGAAGTCTTTACGCAAGTCCATGGATTAGATCCCAACATAAACTTCTTTTCCTTGAACAAGTCAATCAGTGGCTTGGTGTGCTAGGGATACATACGGAATGAAGATGATCAGTCTATCACACCATAGAATAGTTGGCACATGCATGACTGGCTTGGGATGATTCTAGAGGAAGTAAAAACAAGCTTTCTCGAATCACGGAGACAACTTACATCAGATACACGTGAATTAGAGGAAGTCACTTCTCTCATCCAAACATATACCTCATGAACGGAACACGAAGGCATTGTTTACAAAGTTTCCAACACTAGCTTAATGTTCAACATGAATCATGGAGAAGATAAAATGCTGCTGATGAGCTCAACAACAAGTCATCAAGATTCCAATGAAGATGGAATTCCACAACTATGTGAACAAGGCGATAGTATTGGTCAGTCCCAAAAGATATAATGGTGTATGCTCGAGGGACAACCGCGAGTAAGACAACATTACGAACATCGTTGGTTCTGATTTGATTTGACGATAGCCCATACGCAAATAAAAGATTTGGGTAAGACAATAGGTCCAACAATTAATCATGTGGACCAGCCAATGAAGATATCATCTTTCTTCAACACACATACACAAAAATATCCCTTTAGAACGAACTAAGTTAGGCAAAGCTTTTATCTTCCAACTCTCCAAGTTGTTGTTTAGCTCAACCAACTAGCTCAGGGACATCTAACACAGATTTTTGGAGAAGGGGTAGTTTACAAGAAAACCAACCTGATCCCGGGCTCAACATGACAGTCAGGGGACAACCTGGTGTTACTTCCGTGAAGATATTAGGAAAATCACGAACCACCAATATGTTATTAAGCTCGAGAACAATCTTGCTTCCGAGGCAAGATGATGCGATCAAATAAGCAAGGGGTTGGCACAAACCTAACTCCTTGATCAAGAAGTGCACAGAAAATAAGGACTAGGTAGCATGATCAGTCTTAGAATGATAATTCAGTAACCAACAAACTAAGACTGAGAATGTTGTCAATTAACTACCAAGCAAGAGGGTTGCTAGGAGTATTGATTTCACACTTCATGGTTCACTTGTCTGCATTTCGGCTACGATAACACGGAGACCGAGGAATGAATAATGATGGCCAGAAGTATCACTACAAAAAAAAAGACACATCCATGACATTTTGGGCCGAACGAAATTTTTTTCTGTCATACATATGACACTTCTATGACGATAATTGTGACAAAACCCGGTATCATCATAGATGTGGTGGGCTCTTACTTCTATGACAAAAAGTCATGATAGAAAATGGGCTTTTCGTCCTGGGCGGGCCGGAGACGCAGCTGCATGACATTCTTTGGGCCGTCCATGAAGGAAAAAACCGTGGTAGAAGCGAGGGGGAGGAAAATTTGGGGGAGTTGCCGGTTATGGTGGGAGGTTGGGGGCAGAGAGATGTGCGTTTCTCTCATATGTACGCGCGTGTGTGCGAGACGTTGGCTCTAACTGAAGCCGAGCGAGGCGTTGGGCTCTAACTGAACCCGAGCGATTGCACTACAGGCTACGCGTTACTGAACCCGAGCGATCGATCGATGGCTGTTAACTGAACCCGATGGAGCGATTCCTTCGCTACTGCTGCTAACTGAAGCTGATCGATTGGATGAACAGTGAGTGTTGCGGGGGGGTTTGGATGAACAGTGAGCGGTGGCGTTGCCTCTGGATGAACAGGAACCCGTGGTGTGGAGGGCTGGATGAACAGTAGATGGTGGAGGGTGGCCGTGGAGGGGTGGTTGAACAGGACCCCGTGGTGTGGAGGGTTGGATGAACAGTAGATGGTGGAGGGGTGCCCATGGAGGGGTGGTTGAACAGTAGTCAGTGGAGTAGCGCGCGGTGGAGGCTGGATGAACAGGAGCCCGTGGAGGCTGGAGGAGGTCGACGGTAGCCCGTGGAGGCTGGAGGAGGTCGATGGTGGAGATGAACAGTATCCCGTGGAGTCCTGTTTTACGGTACGCCACACCCCTCCCCCTCGTTTCGACTGTAGCGCTCCAACACAAGTCCGTTTCGTCCGTTTTGCGGTACGCCACACCCCTCCCGATCAATAGGACCCTCGTTTCGACCGTAGGAGGTCCGTTTCATCCGTTTTGTGGTACGCCACACCCCTCCTGATCAACAGGACCCTTGTTTCGACCGTAGGAGGTCTATTTCGTCCGTTTTGCGGTACGCCACACCCCTCCCGATTAACAGGACCCCCGTTTCGACCGTAGGAGGTCCGTTTCCTCCGTTCTGCAGTACGCCAGACCTCGTTTCCATGGCCTGTTCCGTCCAAGCCGGTTGGCTCCCACACGTTCCGTTGCCTCCCAATGAACACGACGCATTCCGTTGCCTCCCCATGAACACAACGCATTCCGTTGCCTCCCCATGAACACGACGCATTCTGTTGCCTCCCCATGAACACGAGCCCTCACCGTACGTATGCGCGACTAGGCGTTCGAGACCCCGCCCGTATGTACACATACGTGACCGTATTTTCTTTCTTGCACCCTGGCCACTGTACGTACGTGTACATGCTACGTGCGCGCCTCTACTATGACACGTGCGCGCCTCTACATCGACCAGTATGTACGTACACGTTCGCGGCCAGGATGACAACGCTACGTATGCTTCGACCAGGTGGGTCCCGACTGTCAGGCACTTCCTTGCCTGCGAAGATGTAGCTGGTGGGTCCCAGCAGTTAGGGGGGTGAATCGTTTTTTTTTGCCCGGACGCACTTCCTTGCGTGCGAAGGTGTAGCTGTTGGGTCCCAGCAGTCAAGGGGGCGAATCGTTTTTTTGCCCGGACGCACTTCCTTGCGTGCGAAGGTGTAGCTGCTGGGTCCCAGCAGTCAGGGGGGCGAATCGTTTTTTTTTGCCTGGACGCACTTCCTTGCGTGCAAAGGTGTAGCTGGTGGGTCCCAGCAGTCGAGGGGTGAATCATTTTTTTTCGGACGCACTTCCTTGCGTGCGAAAATGTGGCTGGTGGGTCCCAGCAGTCAGGGGGTCGAATCGTTTTTTTTCAGACGCACTTCCTTGCGTGCGAAGATGTAGCTCGTGGGTCCCAGCAGTCAGGGGGCGAATCATTTTTTTCGCGAAATACGGTGGCCCGTCCGGTGGATCCCCGCTGTCAGGTGGAGGAATAATTATTTTGCGCGTAATAAGGAGGCACTTCCTGGCGGCTGTCGTGGACCCACCTGTCAGCCTCTCCACGTACAGTCCACGTCCGATGGAAGTCGTTCCTTGACCACGTTGACCACGCCGCACCGAGAGCACCACAGCGGTGGACGACGGCGAGGCCTAGGAAGGGGACGACACGGAGCCGGGGAAGACTCGGCAGTGGATGCACACACGGAGAGGAGTACGAGGGTTCACTGGTTCGGCTGCGCTGCCGTCGCTGCAGAATAACAGGGGGTGTGGGTCAGTGGGTGAGTGGAGGGATGGCCTGGCCAGCGGAGGGAGTAGTAGGGGGCGGTGAGGTCTCCGCGGCAGCACAGCCGGACACGGGAGGTAGGAGCAGGCGGCACGACCGGCGCTGCTTTGGTACGTCAACTTAGGAGGCCCACAGCTCAGGCGGATGAATCATTTTTTGGGCGGGTGAAGCTAGAATATCCGAGATTGAAGAAGAAGCACGGCATCCGTTGGATGGACATCCAACGGCCACTGCTGCTAGAACCGTGTGTTCACTATAAGTTGACAAAGCCTTGCATGCCCGTGAACTCTGTTTTTTAGGGGACGCGTCAACTTAGTAAGACCAGAAGTGTGTGGCAGAGAACTTATAGACCATTTGAGATTTGTAAGAATGTGTAGCCCATTTTTGAATTCTAATGGAATTTACTACAGCCCATTTACAATTTGTTAAAAGTACAGCCCATTTCAACCAACCGTTCAAAACAGAATTCAATAAAATTTCCCACATTTTGATGGGATCCGAATATTTTTATCCCAAAATTTTAGTCAGATTAAATACAATTTCAATATCAATTTATATTGCGTAAAAATCCAATGAAACATTCCGCTCGCAACAATTAATGAAATTAGAATTTTCAATATTCCAAAAATCATATTTTATAAAGTAATCACTGTTTGGTGCATTTTTTTATAGTTACTACCCAGTTTTTATAATTACATCCCATTTATTATTTCTTAAAGCCCATTTTCTTGTTAAGCCTAATGCATCCCTCCTAGGAAAGATTTGCAGCCCAGCGGGGCGGAGAATAACAACTTGACCTTGCCTGGGTATTCCTAAAAAAAGTATAGCTGGGCTAGCCATTTTCAGCTTGAAAAAAATTAATATCTGGGCTGGATATCTGGCCTGGGCTAGACGGGCCACAGCCCGCCCAGTTAATACCTGCAGCGATGTTTTCGTTGTTGTTCAGAGGAGAAAAATTAATATCTGGGGTAAACATCGAAAAACTCTGCAGTGCTCACACCTCAAAAACACAAATACTGCTCGAGCTGCTTGGTCCCAGCTGTCGGCCGCTTCTTGTGCAATTCTCTCGTTTATTGACTACTCCCTCCTTTCCGGTTTATAATGCTCAATTCAAAAATCTCACCAATCAAGGTAGATGGCGAGTGGTGGAATACTTTTTCTAGTTTTGCAAAAGCACCTAATTAATGCTCTTGTTATCCTCAAAAAATTATGTTTATCAATGCATTAATTGCAATGCATGCATGCATAAAGTACATGCATTGGTCAATTTTCTCTTAATACTTGCATGCAATGATTTAAATCACCTTGGAATCTGAACATGTGGTGACAAACAACCAAATTGAGCCTTATAAAATGGAAAAACTTAAATTGTGAGATAAGCCCTATAAAACGGAAAGGAGGGAGTACATAGGTAGACAATGGTGTGGGACCGTGATGTCAGGAAACCAGGAGGAAGCAAAATAAATTATAGTTATATATATATATATATATATAATAAGGAGGCACTTGCGTACGTGAGGCTATGGACCTGGTGGGTCCCCATTGTCATCCTATCCAAGTAAAGTGATCTCCTCGCCCGCGCGCGCTTTCGCCCGAAACAGTCAGCGCCGGCCGCCCCGCTTCCCGGTGCAGGCGATTGCTCCGCCTTCAAACGACACAAGTGTCGTCCGTCCGTCCATCTGCCGCACACATTAATGATACGCGGTTGCCGAGGCGGCTACTCCGGCGTCACACGTCCGTCCCTCCGCCCGCCCACCATTGCTATATAAACTGCTGCGCCGGCCATAGCCGCAGTCATCCGCATCCGTTGCCTTTCTCCTGTCCACACCACTACTGCCCACCATGGCTTCCTCGCGCTCCAGCGCTCTTCGGGACGGGCGGACGACGGACCACAAGGAGATAGCAGCCATTGCTGCCGACCGGCTGGCCGGCAGGCAGCCGGAGGACGACGATGTCCCAATGGAGAACATGATAGTCGACGATCCGGCGCCAACCCCCTCCGCCGCGCCATCCTCGCCGGTGCATTGCACCATGACCATCGGCGAGGCCCGTGCCCAATATATGGATAGGGTGAGGCAGATGCGTGAGGAGCAGTTCCGGGAGGCGCAGGCCGACGCCACCTACAACCACCATCTCCTCCAGGAGCACCTGCAAGCGGAGGAGCAGATCGCCGCGGAGCGGGCGGAGCAGGAGGCGCTGCTCGACTCATACCGCTCCGCCCGCAAGGGCCGCCTCGAGCGCTGGCGGTACCGCATGCGGGTGGCGGAGGCTAAGGCCGCCTACAAAGAGGCTAGCAAAGAGGGCAATGAAGCGGGCGAGGCGCTGTTTGGCGAGACCGAGGACGAGGCAGAGGACAATGCCGGCTCCGACGAGTCCCCGCTCCGCTGGCGTCGATGATGCCCTGCTCCGCCGACGCTCCGCGGCGCCAACAACGAGGCAGAGGACACCGCCGGCTCCGCCGAGGCCCCGCGGCACCAACAACGAGGCAGAGGACACCGCCGGCTCCGCCGAGGCCCCGCCCCACCAACAACAAGGCAGAGGCCATCGTCGGCTCAGCCGAGGACCCACCATGCCGGCAACGTGGGGGAGGATTTCCACCGCTCCGCTGAGGCGCCGCCTGCTGGCAACAAGACAGAGGCATCGCCGGCTTCGCCGAGGCCCCGCCCCGCTGCCAACGAGGCCGCGCCACACAAAAAACGAGGAAGACTAGAACACGGTAGGTCGCTGTCGCTCGGGTCCAAGTAAGGCCACCGCTGCTACCCTCCGGTTGAAGTCAAGCTAGGCGGGTTGACCATTGACGGCCGGTTAGCTTCTTGGTGGTGACGTGGAGTCGGAGAGCTGCGCTGGAGAAGAACGCTGCTTCTACTTAACTGCTAGTGCAGTTGGCTGACTGACACGTGGGCCCAACAGGCCATATGTCAGTTACGCAACTGCACCTGCAGTTAAGTCTCTGAAACTTCCGTTCGGCTCAGCGGGACACAGGTGGGTAGCTTCGGTTAATTAATTATACCTCCAGTGCACCCTTTTTAGTTTTTTTCGAAAAGGAGGATGACCCCCGGCCTCTGCATCTGGGAGATGCATGCGGCCAGAAACACCCCTTTTTAGTTGAAGAATGTATGAAATGTAATGAAATCCGGCATGTTTATATGAAATCCGACCGTGTATGAATGAATTTATTTTGATTAGTTCGAATTCCTGTATCACTGGCATTGGATGAACATGCAAAACAATACGTACTAGCATTATTCCCAGGGTGATCACCACGTTTGCAGCAATTTCATATGTACTCCCTCCGGTCCTTTCTAGTCTGCATACAAGTTTTGTCTGCAGTCAAAGTATCTCTACTTTGACCAATCTTATACAAAAAAGTATGCACTTTCACAATGTGCGAAGTAAAAAGGAACAGAAGGAGTACAAAGAGTTTGAGCAGCTTTTTAGCGTTTCTGTACATTGCAATCAAACACACAGGCCTGGCAATTCATAGAGAACATTCAAAACAATCGATGATTATGCATCTCAGCGACTCACATGTCAGAGGCAATATTTACTTCACAACTAAAGAATAAAGAAAAAATTGATCGCCGCTGCTGACAGCAAAGGGCGTCCCATTCGAAAATATCAAACGCATATCTTGCTAAAATCAATGAGCAAAATTTGACAAGGTTGTCCCATTCCAAAATATCAAATGCCTACGATTGTGGAATGGGCAGGGTTTGCCATCAGTTCGGACATTGACATGGCAACTCGTGCTAAATAAACCAGCTGTTCTTTTTGTGCAGTTCCACCAAAATCAACCAAATTCGCGCGTAGCTTGTATGATTTCGCCCTTATATGTTGCAACGCCTTGAACTTATGGGCACCTCCTTTCTTGTGGTGGAAATGAATGATTCGATGTATTCATGAACATTTTGTGCAGTTCCCGTTGAAATCAAGCTGAGCACCCCTGTTTGCACAAATACAAAAAAGTGATTAGTATAAAGCAAACTGTACTATGAATTGACAGTTTCAACAGGCACATACATGGTCCATGTAGAGCACACTTTTAGAAAAATGGAACTCACCAGAAAGAATCCTAGAACAACATTGTACTCGCGCATCACAGCAAAAAAATGGAGATTTGTCAGTCCTTCTGAGCTGAAGTTAGTTTGGTCTTGTGGGGAGTAATGTAACCATCCTTCAACTGCTCCTTCTGATGAGAAGATAGACAGTGCTTCTTCATCCTGGCATAATCGGAACTAGTCACTTCACGTACTCCATATTCTTCTTCAGAGGAAGATGATCCTGTTGTGCAAAGACAAGAGGACTACTAAATGCTAGCATCCATGTTTGCTCGAAAAAAAGGAAAGGAAATATTTAAAACAGCACAGATGAAGCACTTCCCAAGGACAATACCACTTTTTCATGACAGTATCTAAACAGTAGCACAACACCAATAGAGATGACAAAGCTCAATCATATGGATGAAATCAGTGGGCGAGTACCAACCTTTGTCAGGAGGCTGATTGTGTAGAGCATACAGATGAAGCACTTCTCGGGAACCATCTGTTGCTATCTACGGGGGTGGCCATGCTTACTATATACTCCTCGATTAGTTTAATGTTTCCAACATCTTCTTGTGCAGTTCCACTAAAATATATGGTATCTTCAAAGAAGATCCCTGTTTGCACAAGTAGAGATAATTACGTATGGCATCAAATCAGTGGCAAAACAATTGCTCGTTCCAGCCATAGCAATAAATTAAGATGCAAAACTATATCATTACTTGTGTCATCACAGTTCCAGTGCTTCATTACAGCACCGGGAGTTGATTTTTGTTTTTCTTCCGCTTGTTCTTCCCCGTCATCACTTGGTTCAATAACAGACAAGCTTCGCCTTCAATGTAAGATTTGGCATGTCAATTAGGGAGCACAAGTATAGTACTAAACTTAATTTTCTGATGAAAGTGGCAAAATACAGGCCAGCAGTTGTGAAATATCCTTATCTTACCTCAATGGGATATTACGGTGCACATACAGATTGGAAGTCTTGTCTCCATTTGTGCAGTTCACTAAAATCAAGCAACATTATCGTACAAGTAGCACAACATATGAAAGCACACTGCAGAATCATGTGAAAGAAGGCTAGTACTGACCTCTCATGATGCGGAATTCAAACAACTCACAAGAAGAAGATCTGAACCAAATTCGCCTTAACGGATAGGAAGTAAGATCTCCTCTTGTGCAGTTCCACTAAGATCAAGCAATCAAGCAACGTTGTCGGTGTGACATTTTGGTTGAACTGCACAAAACACTCTTAAAACAAAAGTGTTTTGTGCAGTGCAACAAAAGGTCACAATGGCAACGAGGTGAAGTAGATAACCCTGTTTACACAGAGGTGCAAAGGAAACAATTAGTGGTCAATAACGGTGGATGACACAGAAGCCAACAAAAAGAAGCATCTACCTTATCTAAATGGGAAAGAAAGCAAGACAGTAGCATTTCTCAAACGGTGGCATTGATTAATATTAACATAGA
Organism: Triticum aestivum; assembly: GCF_018294505.1. Lineage (NCBI taxonomy): Eukaryota > Viridiplantae > Streptophyta > Magnoliopsida > Poales > Poaceae > Triticum > Triticum aestivum. The sequence goes on from NC_057801.1 coordinate 431,797,285, forward strand.
GATTATATTAACAATAAAATTCGTTAAACATGTAATTTGCTTTTAACTGTGGCATTGCATCAATTTTCCAGCGGCATTATTAGAGGGTGTTTGTTTACAGGGACATTTTGGTGTAGGGACTAAAAAAACTCCGTGTCAGTCACATCTAAACCAAACAGGAGGGACTTTTCGGGACTAAAAGTGGGCATTTGGGACTAAAGAAAGAAGACCCCGAGGGAGTCTTTTTGGGACTTTTTCCAACAGTTGCCCCTGCCACGCATCGCACCTTGTTTCTATTAGTTCATTACTAGGGGTAACATGGTCTTTTATCATGTCATTTAATAACCTCTAGTCCATGTTTAGTCCCTGGAACCAAGCAGGTAGGGACTAGGGAGTTTTTAACCAAACAGGGCCATAGATTAACAACAGCTAATGAGTTGCACGGGACAGTGGACGCACCAGCACCATGTGCATCTACCGATGTACTGTGGTCATGCACAGTCTGTTGCAACAAAGAACAAACAACCAAGGAGCATATTTGTGTTGGTCCCAGTTTTGTTATCTTTAGACACCTTTCCCTATGTGAGCGCAGCAAATCTAGTCCTGCTCAAACTCTACAGCCTTGTCCCTTCCTTTCCTTTTTGAACTAGTACTTTCGCCCCTTCCTTTCCTCTTTGAACCACGTCCTAGATTTATGCGATACAACTTTCCCCACTACTTTCCCCATTCCTTTCCTCTTTGAACCACGTCCTAGATTCATGCTATACAACTTTCCCCCTTCATTTCCTCTTTGAACCACGTCCTAGATTCATGCTATATACAACTTTTCCCACTACTTTCCCCCACTCCTTTCCTCTTTGAACCACGTCCTAGATTCATGGTATACATGCAGCTAGAGCAATGCATGTGGAGTAAGTAAAATATACCTTAAGGTTCTTGGGGCGTGGTTCGGTGGGCGACGGGACGGCGGCGAAGAAGAAGGGTCGGAGGCCCTCCCGCGCCGCCGCTGGGTGGAAAGTGAACAGCAGCACCGGTAGTGGATTCCCTCCCTCGCCGACGGCGACAGCGTTAAGCCTCCTTCCCTTCCCGGCGGACGGATCCTGCCGGCTCTTTGAGCAGCAGTGAGGGGAGAGAGAGGCCAACGAAGTCTTGTTTAGATCTGGAGAGGGCGAGAGAGTGTGAAGAGAGCAACTACAAGCGCTGAGGATCCAGCGGGAGAGGGCGAGAGAGTGTGAAGAGAGCAACTACAAGCGCTGAGGCTCCAGCGTGTATATATATACTGGAGAGAGAGTGTGAAGCGTGCAAACCCTAGAAAACATTTTGACCAGTCAAAGAATCCTCCTGGCAAAAATTATGCTCAAGTGTAGTTATCGAACCCGAGACCTCAAGTTTGATGAGCGAACAGGCTAACCAGCTACACAACCCTCCTGTTATGTTCAACGAGAGGAAAATAACCTTTTATACATTCCTGCATTCGTGTGACAGGCATGCCGTGTTTTTTGTGTGTGTGTGGGAGTCATTAGGATTTCAATCATAATCGTGTCATGTGGCTTTGGTGGTAAGACTATCCACAGTGGTGCAGAAATAATGCAGCCTTAGTCACCTTACCTCTCTCCACGTAGTACGTTGGGTCCCACCAGTCAGAGGGTGAAACAAACAAATTAATAAGAAAAATTAAAAGCGCCAGTGGTGTATCTTACTACCTCACACATCTCGCTACTGCTCGGGAACACTGTCCAATTGATCCCTCTGTTCGCTCACGTACTATTTTAAGTGAATCCTTATTATAACATGCACACAAATTTTGGGCACTTGTATTCGACTTAAGTCAGTGTGCCACCGTATCTCGTATACTTACTACTCCCTCCGTCTAGGTGTAATAAGTCACGTTAGAAGGTGCAACGGGACCAAGGTGCGTGCGTGTGCGTGTGTGTGTTTAACAGCATGTGTGTGTTAGAGAGTGCGACAGATCGACCTACTCCTACAGAGATATGGTGTGTAGTGTACGATTTTAGCCGCGAGAGTCGGTGCATCCTCTCGTTTCCGGGCGTGTCCGGTAGGGACATGCGGACAGCTGCCACGCCCGCTCCTGACCAGCCTGGCCCACCCAAAGCCCCTCCATCGCCCGCACGCGCTTCCCGCCCGAAACGGTCAGCGCCGCTCCAAAGAATCGGTGCCGCATTCATGCCCGGGCAGAGCGGACGCGACCTCTCACTGGCGCAAGAGTGATGGTTGCTTCGTCCGTCCAACTTACTGCTGGGTCTATGTGATTTGACGGCTCATTGGTCTTTATTACTGAGGTGGTAGGACTGCTGGATGTCCCACGCTTTCGGCGAAAGGAGGTAGTAGATTACAATTTTCTCCATTCTTACAGCGGAGGAGTGCAAGAGCAGTGAAAACATGCAGGCTCAGTGATTACATGGCCCACCTCACACTATCACCGTGCGACACCTAACTCTTTACATAGTACTCCCTCCATTCCTAAATATTACTAGATGAGTCCCCGCTCGTTGCCGCGGAACAGCGGTATATCTCTCTGCGCAAAATTATCGATTTCATAGAACTAAAAAAAATCTATAACCGCATGACAAATGTGGTAGCCAAACTAAATAAACTCCCATCATCATTTAGATCATCCCACATAAGGAAAAAAGATCAGCCAACTCCTACTGCATAATGGGATTATATTTTTCTTTTTGACATGTTAATGGGACTTAAAAGCTCACTTACATGCATGCTACCGGTGCATGCTTGCATGCAGACATGTTGATGTGATTTAAAACCCACTCACATGCATGTGCCACGGTATTTCTGCATGCTTGCATGTGGCTTAGTGCTGAGCCTCTCAACGTCTAGATCAGACGGCTATTATGACTGATTTACTTCATCTAACGGCTACGTCAATTTTGATGATGTGGCTCAAGGAGAGGATAGAGAATTCCTAGTAGTGGGGGCTAGCTATTACTAGTAGATAAGTCTTTGTAGAGATTCCACTAGGTGAACTACATACGGAACAAAATGAATGAATCTACACTTAAAATGCATCTATATACATCCGCATGTGGTTAATGGTGAAATCTCTACAAAGACTTATATTTAGGAACGGAGGAAGTACTAGTATAGTACTAGTACGTACTGTAATTTATCAGCGAGATAAATTTGTACAATGCTATGAAGCTTCCAGCTCCTGTTACATGTATCTTGCGTCCAAGGTTGCCCGTTGCAACATTTCATCAAATACAAAGGAGACTAACATGCATGCTATTGCATCTCAATGATTGACAGATCATAGCAAATATGTACTCCCTCCGTTCCAAAATAAGTGTCTCAACTTTGTGCAAACTTTAGTACAAAGTTGTACTACTACTAAAGTTGACACTTATTTTGGAACAGAGGCAGCTAAAGAAAAAAACGATCCATGCAGTCCCTAGCCCTTGAACCGTGAACCCTGACCAGGCTTCAATTTGCTGGCAACGTTCGAGCTTCCTAATAAATGAAGTTTGCAACCTTTTGACCATCGGATCATTTTGTGCAGTTTCACCAAAATCGAGATGAGCATCCCTGTGGCAAAGAAATTGAAGAAGCGTGATTAGAATAAGATTACTAGGACTAGTTGATGAGACATAAACTCATCACAAATACAGTACGTAGAAGCCAGTAGAGGTATCAGGTATGTGCGGGGCAAAGAAGTAGAGAAATATCCACAGGGAGTGATGTGGGCAGCTGGAGCAGTGGTGCAAGCCGGCTGTAAAGGGAGTTGTACCTGAGGGACGTAGCTCGACCTTGAGGAGGGCGGCGGGAGGCGGCAACTGCCCACGTCGCGGCAGTGAGCAAGGGACGAAGGCAACCTCACCGGCTTTGTGAGAGAGAACGGGGGGGACCCCTGATCGGGATGTGCCGACAGTGGGTTTTCGCCGTTAGCGACAGAGACCGCATCTACACTCAGCATCCACCCCTTCCCCAAGCGGACGTGATCCGCCGGGATGTTAGAGATGTGGCCACAGTCGTTTTGTGCGAGAGAGTGTGAAGAGAGCAACCCCAGCAAGCAACCGTGTAGGCTGGCCCGTCCTGACTATGTATATAGTGGAGCGGTTTCCTTTTCTCTCCATGTGAACCTATCATATTGCGTACGTGCCACTGAAGAAAAAAATTATTTATAAATGACGCGGCACCTACTACTCGTTCTCCTATAACCTTGCGCTTGGCATCTCCAAAATATTAACCTTGCGATTGGCTCTTCGCCTCTTCGGGAAGTTGAGCAATAATGGTAGTGCAGTATATATCGTTCTGGCTACATGAGACCGAATGAATTGCTGCACGTCCACCACATGGGCGAGGGTCAAGGGGCGAGGGAGAGTGCTACTACATACGGAGCAAAATGAGTGAATGTACACTCTAAAATACGTCTATATACATCAGTTTTTGGAGTATGTACTAGTAGTTCATATTGAAATCTACTAAGGACATATATATTCCAAACAATATGATATAATATCTATGAAAGTGCAATTATCCCTAGGTCGTTTTGGTAATTCATAACAACATATAGCTCATTGAGCTAATGCTATTCGAAGACTATTATTTCAGGAAAGCTCAATGAATGGCATGGCATGGATGATGAAAGTGGATCCCTCAAAATACTAAGGACAAAGGATTGGCTCAAGCTCAAAAGCTCAAGACTCTTCATTTTATATTTTAGTGATCCAAGATCATATTGAGTCTATAGGAAAAGCCAATACTATCAAGGAGGGATGAGGTGTTGCTTAATGAGCCTCTTGCTTCATGTGCTTAGTGATATGCTCCAAATACCCTCAACTACTTTCTCACATCCACATATGACCTAAACCCAAAGTCAAAATCGGTCCCACCAATTCTTTCTATCCGGCGCCAATGAGTTCAAATGTCATAGCCACTGCCACAAACCCTAGGCAAATCGGTCTTACCGATAGGGATCTCGGTCTCATCGAGATGGGATTGTAATCTCTCTATTTCCCTTCGTAACGTTTCGGTCAATCCGAAGTGAGCGATCGGTCCCACCGAGATTGCAATGTAAACTCCCTGTTTCCCTTTCATAACATTTCGGTCTCACCGAAATGAGCGAATCGGTCCCACCGAGTTTACCTGAGCAACTCTCTGGAAAGCTTATTACCAAAATCGGTCTCACCGAGTTTGTGTATTTGGTCTTACCGAGATTACGTTATGCCCTAACCCTAACCATATCAGTCCTACCGAGTTGCATGTCAGTCCCACCGAAAATCCTAACGGTCACTAGGTTTACTAAATCGGTCTGACCGAGTTTGTTGATTGGGTCCCACCGAGTTTAGTAAATTGTGTGTAACGGTTAGATTTTGTGTGGAGGCTATATATACCCCTCCACCTCCTCTTCATTCGTGGAGAGAGCCATCAGAACAAACCTACACTTCCAACTTACCATTTCCGAGAGAGAACCACCTACTCATGTGTTGAGGCCAAGATATTCCATTCCTACCATATGAATCTTGATCTCTAGCCTTCCCCAAGTTGCTTTCCACTCAAATCTTCTTTCCACCAGATCCAAATCCTATGAGAGAGAGTTGAGTGTTGGGGAGACTATCACTTGAAGCACAAGAGCAAGGAGTTCATCATCAACGCACCATTTGTTACTTCTTGGAGAGTAGTGTCTCCTAGATTGGCTAGGTGTCACTTGGGAGCCTCCGACAAGATTGTGGAGTTGAACCAAGGAGTTTGTAAGGGCAAGGAGATCGCCTACTTCATGAAGATCTACCGCTAGTGAGGCAAGTCCTTCGTGGGCGACGGCCATGGTGGGATAGACAAGGTTGCTTCTTCGTGGACCCTTCGTGGGTGGAGCCCTCCGTGGACTCGCGCAACCGTTACCCTTCGTGGGTTGAAGTCTCCATCAATGTGGATGTACGATAGCACCACCTATCGGAACCACGACAAAAACATCCGTGTCTCCAGTTGCGTTTGAATCCTCCAAACCCTTCCCTTTACTTTCTTGCAAGTTGCATGCTTTAATTTCCGCTGCTCATATACTCTTTGCATGCTTGCTTGAATTGTGTGATGATTGTTTGACTTATTCAAAGATAACTAAAATCTGCCAAACTCTAAAATTGGGAAAAGGTTAAGTTTTTAATTGGTCAAGTAGTCTAATCACCCCCCTCTAGACATACTTCAAGGTCCTACAAGTAGTATCAGAGCCTTGGTCTCCATTTGCTTTGATTCCCATAGCTTTTGGTGGTCATAGCCTTGGTTTCACAACCTAGGAGAGTATGGCGTCTTGTGAGGGAAATTACCACCGTAGAGGTCCTTACTTTGATGGTACTAATTTTGCTAGTTGGAAGCATAAGATGAAAATGCATATTCTTGGACATAACCTCGCCGTTTGGGCTATTGTGTGTATTGGCTTGCAAGATGAATTCTTTGATGGGAGAGAGCCGAACCGTGAAGCTAGCACGGAAGAGTTGAAGATGTTGCTATACAACGCTCAAGCTTGTGATATCCTATTCAACGGATTGTGCCCCGAAGAATTCAACAAAATCAGCCGTCTTGAGAATGCAAAGGAAATTTGGGATACTTTGATTGATATGCATGAAGGTACTGACTCCGTCAAGGAATCCAAGTTGGATGTGCTTCAAAGTCAGCTTGACAAGTTCAAAATAAAGGACGATGAAGGTGTCGCTGAAATGTACTCTAGGCTTGCTATTATCACAAATGAGATTGCCGGCTTAGGGAGTGAAGAGATGACCGACAGATTCATCATCAAGAAGATCCTAAGAGCATTGGATGGAAAGCATGATACCGTGTGCACATTGATCCAAATGATGCCAAACTACAAAGATCTCACGCCAACGGAAGTCATTGGAAGAATTGTTGCTCATGAGATGTCACTCAAGGATAAGGAGGAACTTCACAACAAGTCAAGTGGTGCTTACAAAGCCTCATGTGAAGCCCCCACATCATCAAGTGAGAAACAAACCTTCAATGAAGAATTGAGCTTAATGGTGAAGAACTTCAACAAATTTCTACAAAGAGTAGAAGCAAAGAAAGAAGCTCTAAGTCAAAGGCTCCTACAATGAAAAAGATCTTCTAGTCCAAGAAGGGCATTGCTACAATTTGGGAGGCCCTGGACACTATCCTCATGACGTTGGTACGGACACCCTACAAAAGAAGAGAGATTCTCCAAGAAGAAGAAGCAAAGAGAAGAATCACCACAAGAGAGAGGAAGAGTAGAGATGATCGTTATGAACGAAGACCCTCACGGAGAAGCAAGATTTGGAAAGGAAGGACAAGTCATCGGGTAGAAGCATGTGATGGGATCTATATCATCCAGAGAATAAAGGACATACTCAAGATGAAGGTCCTTTTTTTTGACTGTGGACTATGGGGAAAACCCCCACAGCATATCAAAACTTTATTAGAGACAGACAACAGTTACAACAACCAGATTACAAGAGGTAACCGAAAGGAGAGGAGAAAAACAAAATAAAAATAAAGAAAAGGCTAAAACTTAAGGTGGCAAGAAAGAAATCCACTTGAGTAACTCATCCTTGTATCTAGATTTGATTCGATGTTGCATAAGAGTAATATCATGCCTGAAAGCTCCTCTCCATTTGTTGAAACTTGCCCTCTCACCTCTGAACACTTTGGCGTTTCTGATGATCCAGATGTTCCAGCAGGCAATAAATACTACTTCATTAAAAAAGGGCTTATCAAAACTTCTCCTTGCTTGGATGACTAGGTCAGACATTGAAGTTCCAGCCGACCAATCGATCTGCAAATAATTCCAAACTCTGACACCGAAATTGCAGTTGAAGAAAAGATGGTCTCTGGTTTCTCTCACTTGAAGGGGGCATAGCCTACAAGTAACACCATCATCCATGTGCCAGTTCCTTCTATCAACCATATCCTTAGTGTTGAGTCTATCCATGATGAGCATCCATGCAAAAACCTTGATCTTGATAGTGCAAGAGGATTTCCAGATCCAGCACAGTAGGTGGTTGAATGTTTTGTTCTGAAAAACATGAGCATAGAACAGCTTAGGTTTGTAAACCTTTGAAGAGCCCTGCCAGAACCATAAATCCTTACAAGCGTCATCTCTTGTATGGGAGACCAACATATTTCTTATCAAGTTTAGCTCATCAAAAGCTTGAGCAGACAAAGGTAGGTGAAAGTGTTGGTATAAGTCAATTGAGTTGAAGATGGCCTTAACAGAAATCCATGGATCCTTGGCAAAAGAGAATAATCTTGGGAATCTAGACTGCAAGCTAGAAACTTCATTACCAAGATTCCAGTTATCAGACCAAAAGAGAGCAGTGTCCCCAGCATTGACCTGCACCCAAGAGCAGTCCCTAAAATTCTGCAAGACCTTACAAATATCCTTCCACCAAAAATAGCCACAAGAAGTTGTTCCCTGGGGCATGCCATCATGATAATACGAGTCCCAAATTAAGGACACCCAAGGTAGGTCTTTCCTGTTGAGAAAGTTATTAGCATGCTTGAGAAGCAAAGCCACGTTTTGAACACCCAGGTTCAAAATACCAAGACCGCCCTTGTTTTTTGGTCTACAAATCAAATCCCAAGCAGCAAGAGATGGAGCAGGCTCCTCCCTATTTTTTCTCCATAGACATTGCCTTTGAATTCTTTCCAACTGCTTGAGGATTCCAGCAGGAACAGCCAGGCTGCCCATAAAGAAGATTGGCATTGAAGACAAGGCAGAATTTAAGAACTCTAGCCTCTCACCTGGATTAAGGAAGGATGAGCTGGCAGTCATTCTCCTCTCCATACAGTCCACAAGAGGCATAAAGTCCACCATCTTTGGCCTTGTAGTACCCACGGGCATACCAAGGTAAGTAAAAGGCATCTTTCCAATTTGGCATCCAAAAGCAGAAGCAAGCTCAGTCATGACTGCATTTTCAACATTTATAGGAATGATAAAAGATTTATGGTAGTTGACATCAAGACCTGTGGACTGAGAGAACACCAACAGCATATCCTTCAGTGCTAGAAGTTGTTGCCTGTCAGCAGGGAGGATGATCAGAGTATCATCGGCATATTGAATGATAGGATAGTCTTGGTCATGGCAAGGAATAGGTAGCTTTAGGATCCGCTTGCTGAACATATCATTGATCACTGTTTGCAGAAGATCATCAGCTATCACAAAGAGAAGAGGAGAAACAGGGTCCCCCTGTCCAACTCCTTTTTTGCAAACAAACTTCCTCCCAGGCACACCATTCAAAAGGACAGAAGAAGTACCAGTGGCAAGTAACTGCTTCATCCATAGTATCCACTTTTCATTAAAACCTTTGTGCCTTAGGATTTGGAAGATAGCTTCATGCTCAACAGAGTCAAAAGCCTTCTCAAAGTCCAATTTGAGGATCACAATTGGCCTCTTTGACTGGTGGCATTGATGCAGATACTCAAAGGTCCAACCAATGCAGTCCTGAATTGTTCTGCTCTTAATGAAACCATACTGATTCTTATGAATGCATTTCATAATTATCCTCTGAAACCTATTGGCAGCCATCTTAGAAAGGAACTTCAGACCCATGCTTGTTGGAGAAATAGGCCTGTAATCCCCCACTTCCTCCGGTGATAGTTTCTTGGGTATCAGAGTAATGAAAGAACTATTAATGTTGTCCAGCACTGCAGTCCCCTCATGAAAAGCATGAGCCAAAACATAGAAATCAGCTGATATGATGTGCCAACACCTCTTGAAGAATAGTCCATTAAAACCATCAGGTCCAGGTGCTTTATCCACAGGCATGTGCTTGACCACATCATCCATTTCCTATTTTTCAAAAGGCTTAGTAAGCATATCCAGGCCATCCACTGGAATTATTAGAGATGCTAAATCAAAACCCATTGCAATCCCTCTAGAAGTGCCCATTCTGTTCTTGAAACAGCTCCAAATAATTCCAGCCATTTGATCATGGTCAGAGACCACAGAGCCATCAGGTAATTTAAGACTAGCAATTGAATTTCTTCTGTGCCTCTCAGTGGCCATGGCATGAAAAAACTTGGTGTTCTCACCCCCAACCTTAATATACCTGATAGTGCATCTCTTTTTCCAGTACATGCAGTGCAGGTGCAAAAGCTTTTCCAAATGGACCTTCACAATTTTCCTGAAATTGAACTCCTGTCTAAACAAGGGCCTCCATTCCTCCAACTCATCTAAAAGGAAGATCACATGATTACACTTGCTAATCAACAATTTTAACTTGGAAACATTCATTTGCCATCTCTTAAGGCACATTCTTAGATGCTTAAACTTGTCAGCAATCTTAGCAGTAATGTGAGACTTCCTAGATGGGGTTAGCCAAGAAGATTCCACACACTCCATAAAGCCCTCTAGTTCCAACCAATAGCTTTCAAACCTAAAGAGATTTGATTTAGGTATGGCTGTCTTGATTGATACTAAACAAGGGATATGGTCAGAGGCAGTCCTGGCCAGAGGCAATACTTCAGTCATTGGATAGTCAGTGATCCAATCTATTGAGGTGAAGAACCAGTCTAACTGCTCCAGAAGAGGTATGTCCTGCATATTGGACCAAGTGTATGATCTACCTTTAATTGGCAATTCAAGAAGTCCCAAATGTCCAATAACCTCATTAAAGATGAACATATCATTTATGTCCCCACCAGGTAAGTTTCTATTGTCCACTGACCTAAGGAAATTGAAGTCACCAAGCAATAACCAGTGCTCATCAATAGGGATACAGAGATTATATAGCCAGTTTATAAAATTGTCCCTTGCTTCCCCCTGACAAGGACCATATATAACAGCCAAGCTCCAACTTTCATTATTCTGCCTGGAGGTAAACTTAATCACAACAGCAAATTGCTGAACTTAAATTAGATTTCCAATAAAAACATTTGAATTCCAAACCACAAGAATACCACCAGAAGCCCCTGTTGAAGGGGAGCATGCAAAAGAGTCAAATCTCTTAGGGCAAAAACTTTTAATTGATCTGGAATCGAAAGATGAGCATTTAGTTTCTTGCAAGCAGGCTATAGAGCATTGACATTCCTCAATTTTCTGTCTGACAGCTCGCTGCCTGGCTTCAGAGTTTAAACCTCTAACATTCCAGCACAGCACATTCCAGTTTCTACATGAATTACTCATTAAAACATATACTAGGTAGCATAACCCATATGACACACAATGTCACATGTCCAAAATAACAGAACAAAGTCTGACCCACCACACAGACATAGGAAAGTTCATGACATAACTCACATACATAAATCATAAAAGCAACAAACTTAGGGGCGTGCCACACCCAAAAGTCCAGGAGCAGGCTAAACATCAGGATCTATGGAGGCAGAAGCATGTGGGTCCACCATAAGTGCATCCACAGAGAGGAGAGTGGCATCAATTTCCAACTCTCTCCCTATTTCCTGAAGCCGCGCAATCGGAGTCGCCAGGGGGATTTCTTCAGTAGCCTGCTCTTCAGACTCATGGGCCGTGAAGGGCTTCGCTCTGGGCTTCTTCTTCTTGGGCTGTATAGCCAGCTCATGGAAAACGGGCTTGAAACCATCCCGCTTGACAGAACTCCTAGTGCAACGTCTGACGGCCGTATCAACAATTGGTGTTGGCGTCAAAGGTTGTCGTGGCCTTCTCGCAGTCACCACAGACACAGGAGGAACCACCTGATCAGGTGCAGAGTCAACAAACAAAGCCCTAACGACCGGCCTGGCCACTTCCGGGTCCTTCCAAGTGAGATGAGGCAAATCCAGATCAGAGAAAGCGAAATCCCAGCTTCGCTTAGACAGAACAACAGGTGACAGAGGCTGCATTAAAATTGGCTTGGGGACAGAGAACACTATAGGAGCTTGTAGCAGACTTTCAAAAGATCTTCTCCAAATCATGTCAGGAGGTAGGGGAGGCCCATAAGGCATAGCAGGCATAACCAATTCCTCCCTAATCACAGGAGGCTGATAGACCACAATGGCCCAATGATCAGGAGCAAACTTCTAATTGAATGGAGGAGTACCAGGGGCCTCAGGCTGCTCATCATCAAGAACTACAACAGGTGGCACATGGGCATCAGCAGTAGAGCTTGGCTGTGCAGATAAATCTACCACCATGGACTCCTGGTCTTGCACAGGATCAGGGGCTACATTGTCATCCCAGTTCCCCCAATTATCATCAGCTATCTCATTGACCACAGGTGCTGGTGGCACTGCATTCCATCCCAAAGCAGGAAAAGCAGGTAAGTTGAAAGGGGGCATCTCAGGGAATGGAACACCAGGCACCGGGTGCGGATTGCCATTGATGGGCATACAATCCTCATCTTGAGGCATCTGCTCGGCAAAGTTTGCCCCCAAAATATATAGGGGAGCAGTCCAAGAAACTCTTGCACCTCCATAGGGTGCAAAATCCATAAACACCACATCACGTGGCACCAGAATGTCTTCAGGGAAGGAAGCAAACACCAGAGACCTGACCAAGTAAGGATCCTCGCTAACCCAATGATGGAACTTGCCAAAAGTGTTGACAGCAGCCCTGATACACTCTGAATTGCGAAGATCCAAACGAATGCCCAGGAACATGAGAAGGCCCTGACGGAAACCCTGAACGCCGCGGAAATTTTCTCCCTCGTCATGCTTCATAAAGCGAACAAAGCGATCATTGCCCAGTGGCTGCGGCGGGAGTGGCAGCAGATGGAAACGGACCGCAGCATCACGAAGCTCAAAAAGCCCCACAGAGCGAATCCATGGCTGAGCCGATCTGACTAAAACTCCATGCTCATGTAACCACTGAACTACAGCCTCTCTAGCAGCACCTATCTCATCTGGCTGGGGGATAGGCATTACCTCAGCAAGCATAAACTCCTCATGGCGGTGCACAATTGGGGTATGCGGCGAAACAAAGGTTCTTGGAAGGCGATCTTCACCACCATCAATGACATGGTGGCCCGCGGGGACGTAAAGCTGAGGATCCAGATGAAAGTTTGCCATCGGAACTGAGGGCTCGGCCTCGAACGACGGCGAGTGCAACGGCGGAGGAGGGGTTTTAGGCGGCGAGGCAGAGGGAGACTTGGGGCCAGGGCTGATGGAACTGGACGAGGGAGTTAATGCGGAAGTGGAAGGGAGGTCCAAGTTTGGTAAAAGCGTTGTCAGAGAGATATTCTCGCAGCGTGCCTCGGAAGTCGTAGCGTTAGTGGATTTGGGTTGCCAAACAAGCCCCAAAACCTGTGCAAATTTGTTGCAATCCTTCCTGATGTGACCCGTCTTAAGGCAGGAGATGCACCACAACTTGGAAGTTCAAGAGGTCGCAAAGTGTCCCTTCCTCAAACACTTTTGACACGTGAGAACCTCGTCAACCATATTAGAAATTAAATCCTCAAAATCATCCCTGGCTTGCTGAGAAGAAGGAATATCCCAATTATCCGCAGAAGAAGCAGGGCCAGCCCTGTCAGACCCAACGGAGAGCAGCCCATGGCCCGTGGCACGTGTTGGCACATCCACATTCAAAGTACCCGAATTCCCGCCCGAGATAGTCGGCGAGCGATCAGATAACGGCAGGTGATCTAGAACCGTGCCAAACGAGATAGACGGCCTCGTCGACGTCCACCGGAGGCTCACCGGTGGCGCGGGATGGATGACAACTCTCTCATGTGGCGGGATAGAATAACCAGCGTCTTCAGTAGTTTGAATACAATTTTCCGTAGCCGGATACCGATAACCTCGACAACCATTATAATTTTGAAAGACCGCAAATGATAATTTTTGCCAACAGAATTTGAGGATTTGAATGAGGATTTTGATGGCCTAGAATGCATGGCTAGAACCCCAAGAGTTGCACGCCGCTTAGAAGGACTAACGAGGATCCACTCGGCATCACATTCCAAATTCCAGATCCTAAACTCATGACTCCAATTCGGGCCACCGTTACTCCAAAGATGAAAGTAACATTTGAAATGATCACAAGCAAAACATCGAAGACTAATAATGATCATGGCAACAGCCTTGCAAGATACCTGAAAGCCAAATACCTTATCCTTGATCAAGAAAACCATAAGATCAATACCCGAGCCGCCAATTGCTGCCTCAAGAGCTGCCGCCACCGAATCTTCATTCAAACGGAAGGAATTACGTCCAAACGAGACCACCATGGTAAAGATCTCCAAGTCCTCCATGGGATGCACCGAAAAGCCCGTAGATTGAAAAACCTTCTCAGCAAAAACCAAGCCCTTGGAGAAGTCCAAGCCAAGGGTGGAACCATTATTGGAACCCATGAAAGATGGGTATGAGCGAGTAGATCTCAAGACACCGGAGAGATCTAATGGAGAGAAACTATAATTTGGTGGCTAGGGGTGGAGATCGCCGGAGGTGGTGGAGATCGCCGTGTAGGGGGTGGGGTGGGAGGGGGAGCCATTTTTTGTGTGTTCTTCCCGAATGAAGGAATTGGAAGATGCTTCATGGCCAAAGGTCCAAAGGTAACACATCCCGAGTATGTTGATTTCAATAGTGATGAAGATGACTTGCGAGTTGATGATGATTTACTTGTTGACAACTCTAGTGATGAATACTATGATGAAACGTCAATTAATGATGCTAATCAAGATAAAACGAATGACAATGATAAGGAGAAGATTGAGCTTCTAACTAAAGAACTAAACACTCTTAAGTTAGCTCATGAAACTATCTTCGAAGATCATCGAGAACTTTTAAGGGCTCATGAGAAGTTACGCTTTGAAAAGCTCAATCTTGAGCAAGAGCATGAGTTATTAAAAGCAATCAATGATGATCTCCGTAAGAAAAGTTCTTCTTACATTGCCAAGCGTTTACTCTTATCTACTTACATGCCTCAAGTCAAGTCTAGTAACAAGTACAAGAAAGATCCTTCCTCTAGTAGTAACAATAATAATACCAAATCCAATATTGTTGCTTCTAGTAGTTCTCTTGATTCCACTAATGATTCTCTTAGACAAGTTACACTTGAGAAAGAAAATAGCTTATTTAAGGGAATTATAGAGAAAGGTGTTTACAAGAGCCTTGCCGGGAGTAAGCAATTCGAGGAAATTGTACGCAAGCAAGGAAGGCACCGGAAGAATCAAGGTGTTGGCTTTGAACGAAAGATCAATGCCAATGGAGTTGAGTGGGAAGAAGATCAATACCCCAAGACGAAGTTTGTTCCTCAACAAGAGAAGTATGATCCTACTTCCTTCAAGGGAACATAAGCCCAAGATGATCTTCCACTACAAGGCCACAAGAACAAAGGCAAGGACAAGCTTCAAGAGGAGATTGATGCATTTGAAGAAGCACCTAAGGCCTCGGTCAAGTGGGTTCCCAAGACTATGTCAAGTTCTACTTCATCAAGTACAACTACAACTCCAAGGATTCCCATCAAGATGATGTGGATCCCGAAGAAGAAGAACTAGAGAGTTCTTGAGGGTGACTCCGCCAACATTCTTCACTCATATCATTATGGCAAGAACAAGTGCAATCAACTTCCACATCTTGCACTAGTTCAAGGAGTCACAAACCCTCATGTTGGTAAGGCAAGGGACAAGGTAACCTAATGATTTCATGGACATCATCTTGTGTATGCATCACTCTATGTCTATGGATATTCTTGTTTGTTCCTTGTGGGACTAACCCATGTAGGTATGTTGAAAGTGCAACTCACTCCAAAGGATTGCTCCAAATGATCTACATCAACATTGAGCACCCACATCTTCAACACCTACATGAAGTCATCATCGACAAAACCCAAGGTTAGTTCATCCCTCTAAAAGGAGATCTCACATCTAGGGGGAGCTTAACTCTAAAAATTGAGTCAAAGCAACTCTAATGGTGTGAACACATCAATGCATTATGTAAAAGTGGTAACCCCACTTGGGCATAAACGATGAGTATGACCTATGATCAAATGTTCTCATTTGACTCCTAAGTCAATATACTCATATATAGATGACCTAGACATCGCCAATGATAGATGCTAGAATTGGTTGTGCATGCTTTGCCACATATTTCATTTGCCATCTTATTGTGTGAGCATGTTGGTTGCATATTTTACTCATTCGAGGACATCCACTTGTTGCTTTGTTTGATTGGTTTCTTTTTTCTTTTGCCAAGTGGATGGACAAGAATGCCTAAGAACCATCTCTAGCTATCTATGCTCTTCTTGTCTCAAACTCTATTCATGCTACATCACAAAATTTGATCAAGTCAGATTCAAACCACTCTGTGTGAGGAGCACTCGGAGTCCCCGATTCGTCATAGACTTAAACTTCCAAAACTTCTTTGTGATTCTCGGTTTGACCGATTCCTCCATTTCGGTCCTACCGAGATCACTAAGTCGATCTAGGTTTTCAATCTCGGTGCAACCGATTTGAACTTTTCGGTCACACCGAGTTGCAGTAACTGTATACAGTTATGCATCTCGGTGCCACCAAGTTGTTCCACTTGGTCACACTGACAGGGTCGGGCTATATATACTCACGGGCAAAAATTTGGAAATTTCTCCGAACCCCTTCGCCCGCGCAATAGCTCGCTCTGCCTCCAGGGTCTCCGGATCGTCTCCTCGTTGCCAACCGCCTCCTGTCGCTGGCCTCCGCCGCTGTCAACGGATTTCACCCCCGCCATTGCCGTCGTAGCGAGTTCATCGCCAAGCTAGGGTATGGACTCGATCACAGTGCTATCCTCGTCTGATTCCTAGCACATTGTGTTCATTATGATTCTTGCCACGATTGAGACACTCCTATCCAGTCAATACAATCCTTAGATTAGATGGGATTTGAAAATTTAGGGTTAGGTTTGCGCCGAAACCATCTCGGACCCACCGAGTTGAAAAACTCAGTCCCACCAATTTGGCTAACGCCATTGCACTAGTAACTCTTGGTCTGACCGAGAATTGCTAATCGATGTGACCGATTTTGAAGACTTTGTGAAACCCTAGCAGTCTCGGTGCCACCGAACTGTGACTCGGTCCGACCGAGTTCACCAGTTTAGGTTCCAAAACTGCTTCGGTATCACCGAGTTTGAAAATCGGTTGATCCGAAATGCTTTCTGTGGAAAACTAAAACTGAATTTTTGAATCATTTCTTTTGCAAAAATCTCTGCATTTTGTGATGCTCATCCATTCTATCTCATCTATAACTCTTCACAGGGTCAGCAGTCTAGTGATTTGCAGCATGTCAGACCAAAGTGACAGCCAGAACAGGTCAGAAGAGCAGATTGACATGAGTCAGGGCACTAGTCCCTCTAGCACTTCAGATGAAGGCAGCAGGAGCACCCCAAGCAATCTGCCTAAAGCTGTCACCAGACAAAGGAGGAAGAGAACTTCAGACTCTGAAGATGAAGGACTACTAGAGCAGAAGAAGATGAGGCTACCTCCAAGAAGTAGTGCTCAAAAAGGAGTATGGCCTCAGCACATATCACAAAGCCTGGACTGAATAAGAAGGTTCCTGCCAAGAGGACACCTATGCCAAGGTCAGAAGGTCCACTCAAGTGCCTGCAGCATCTGAACCCAAAGAGGCACCTGCAAGAAAGTCACATCTTCCAAACCCAAGAAAGTTCCCACTGGTGAAACTATGAAGTTTACCATTGAATTAGAGGATGAAGGTGCTCAGGATAAGAAGAAGAAGAGAGCCAGAACCACAACTGCCCAGGTTCTTGGAAAGCCCTCAATGAGAAGAGATTCTGAAGAGGAAGAAGAGGTTGCTGCACCAGCACCCAAGGCACCAAAGCTTATGGGTGATGCTATTAGATCAGGGGCTGCAACATCTAAGCCCAAGGAAGCACCCAAAGCTGCCCCCAAGGCCAAGCTTGCACCAAAGAGGAATATCAGAAGTATTCCAGCTGCTGAGAAGAACAAGGCCCCAATGCCTAATGTTGCTGATGAAGAAGATGAAGAAGGACAGGTCCTAAGGAAGCTCAAGCCCAAGATACCAGACCACAATGATGCCCATCCTATGGCTGAGGACATGAACATCAGAAGAGACTCAGGGTTGAGGCTATGGAGGCTTACAGATCCATATGCCACAAGGAGAAGAACTGCTGTTGATTACAGGTTCCATAAAAAGGAACAGCAGGACTTCTATGAGACAATTTTGTTGGATAAGAAGCCCATAGTGTGTGATATGAGATGGGTCGACTGGACCTATATTAAGGAAAATGAAGAGCACTATCCTGGAGTGCAAGACAGTTTTGTTGCTTGTGGAGTTGCAGATTATGTTGGGCAAAAGCTCACCAACTGGAATGATGAACTTATCATGCAATTCTACTCCACGGCACACTTCTTACAGATGGAAGGATAGTTTGGATGTCTGAAGGTACAAGGTACCAGTCCACTGTTGAGGAATGGGCAAGACTGATCAATGCCCCAAAGGAAAATGATTATGACCTGGATGTCTATGCCAAGAAGAAGATGGACCACAATTCCATGGCTCACATGTACAAGGAGATCCCAAACAAAGCTCTTGAGACTTACAAGTTTGGGTCAGTCCACTTCCTTCTGTCAGGGCTGCCAGCAATCAACTGGATCCTAAGGCACACTCTGTTGCCCAAGTCAGGTGACCACAACATGATTAGAGGGCATGCTATCAACTTGCTGCACTTGTTTGATATGCCACAAAAATTCAAGGTCATGAGCCTCATTGTTGAGACCATTAAGAGGACAGCAGCAGATCAAAAGAGGAGTTGTGGGTATGCCCCATAGATTCACGAGTTGATTAACTCAAAGATGGGCACAGGAACTTACTTGCTGGATAAGGAACATTTTGCTATCTATCCAGACTTTGAGGACAATCAGGTTGTCATGAATGAGAATGAACCATTAATAGTGCAAGCTCAAGAGCAGAAGGAGAAGGCAAAGAGAGCGAAGGCTGCCAAGATGCCAACTCAAGAGGAGGCATCTGAATACTTCTTGAAGAACAAGCAGGAGCAGCTTGGTTACTTGATAGCATCCACACTAAGGATTGAGAAGGGGTTGGCCACCCTAACTCAAAACCAGGAGAGCCTGGAAAGGATCATGGAACGAAAATTCTATGATCTAGATATCAAAGTAACTGAGATTCAGTCAGTTGTGGAGCAGCTTTAGGATGACATGCAGGAGAGGAAGGGCAAGACAACCACTGATGCATTTGCCAGAGTGCCTAGAGCTCATAGGTCAGCTGCAGTGCCTGTGACAGACTCTAGAGCCACATCATCTGCACCAGCTACAGCTCCTACAGCTCCAGTGCAACCAGCTCCAGCACCAACTCCTCCAGCTCCATCCACTTCAACTGAAGCCTTCGTCCAAGGATCCATCTCTACACCACCACCTGAAGATCAAGCCTGAGAGTCGATCTAGCACTATGCATTTTCTATGAACTTTTTGGTAACTTGTTGCCAAAGGGGGAGAAAAATGTATAGATCATAGGCTTCGAGAGAGAGAGAGAGTTGCTTTTGTTCTCTCTTGCTTTGGTGGTTAAACTTTGTTTGCTTTTGGTTGCTTGAGATTCTATGCTATTATCTGTGAGACATTGATGATCATGTGTTTGATCATAAGCTACACTTATGCATGTTTGATGATATTATCTTACCTATCCTTATGTGATCATTCACTTTGCTTGGTGATGAGTGCATATATTCAATCTTTATTATTTTGAGCGCTCCACCAAGATGTATGTGACATGGAAGAGTAACCCATGAGCCTAATTCCTCGTGCATTTGCAGTCCAAAGCAAATTTTAAACTATGCACAAATTTAGGGGGAGCTCTTGCTTATCACATAATTCTCAAAGCAACGATGTTTTTCAATCTTATTATCATTTGTCGAAGCTTTGATCTATATGTTGTCATCAATTACCAAAAAGGGGGAGATTGAAAGTGCAACTATCCCTAGGTGGTTTTGGTAATTCATAACAACATATAGCTCATTGAGCTAATGCTATTCCAAGACTATTATTTCAGGAAAGCTCAATGAATGGCATGGCATGGATGATGAAAGTAGATCCCTCAAAATACTAAGGACAAAGGATTGGCTCAAGCTCAAAAGCTCAAGACTCTTCATTTTATATTTTAGTGATCCAAGATCACATTGAGTCTATAGGAAAAGCCAATACTATCAAGGAGGGATAAGGTGTTGCTTAATGAGCCTCTTGCTTCATGTGCTTAGTGATATGCTCCAAATACCCTCAACTACTTTCTCACATCCACATATGACCTAAACCCAAAGTTAAAATTGGTCCCACCGATTCTTTCTATCCGGTGCCACCGAGTTCAAATGTCATAGCCACTGTCACAAACCCTAGGCAAATTGGTCTTACCGATAGGGATCTCGGTCTCACCGAGATGGGATTGTAATCTCTCTCTTTCCCTTCGTAACGTTTCGGTCAAACCGAAGTGAGCGATCGGTCCCACCGAGATTGCAATGTAAACTCCCTGTTTCCCTTCAACATTTCGGTCTCACCAAAATGAGCGAATCGGTCCCACCGAGTTTACCTGACCAACTCCCTGGAAAGCTTATTACCAAAATCGGTCTCACCGAGTTTGTGTATTCGGTCTTACCGAGATTACGTTATGCCCTAACCCTAACCATATCGGTCCTACCGAGTTGCATGTCAGTCCCACCGAAAATCCTAACGGTCACTAGGTTTACTAAATCGGTCTGACCGAGTTTGTTGATTCGGTCCCACCGAGTTTGGTAAATTGTGTGTAATCGGTTAGATTTTGTGTGGAGGCTATATATACCCATCCACCTCCTCTTCATTCGTGGAGAGAGCCATCAGAACAAACCTACACTTCCAACTTACCATTTCTGAGAGAGAACCACCTACTCATGTGTTGAGGCCAAGATATTCCATTCCTACCATATGAATCTTGATCTCTAGCCTTCCCCAAATTGCTTTCCACTCAAATCTTCTTTCCACTAGATCCAAATCCTATGAGAGAGAGTTGATTGTTGGGGAGACTATCATTTGAAGCACAAGATCAAGGAGTTCATCATCAACGCACCATTTGTTACTTCTTAGAGAGTGGTGTCTCCTAGATTGGCTAGGTGTCACTTGGGAGCCTCCGACAAGATTGTGGAGTTGAACCAAGGAGTTTGTAAGGGCAAGGAGATCGCCTACTTCGTGAAGATCTACCGCTAGTGAGGCAAGTCCTTCGTGGGCGAAGGCCATGGTGGGATAGACAAGGTTGCTTCTTCGTGGACCCTTTGTGGGTGGAGCCCTCCGTGGACTCGCGCAACCGTTACCCTTCGTGGGTTGAAGTCTCCATCAACGTGGATGTACGATAGCACCACCTATCGGAACCACGACAAAAACATCCGTGTCTCCAGTTGCGTTTGAATCCTCCAAACCCTTCCCTTTACTTTCTTGCAAGTTGCATGCTTTAATTTCCGATGCTCATATACTCTTTGCATGCTTGCTTGAATTGTGTGATGATTGTTTGACTTATCCAAAGATAGCTAAAATCTGCCAAACTCTAAAATTGGGAAAAGGTTAAGTTTTTAATTGGTCAAGTAGTCTAATCACCCCCCCCCCACTCTAAACATACTTCAAGGTCCTACACTCTATAACCAAGGTAGTAGGGATGAGGAGTAAACGAAGGGAGTGGTAAATTTTTCTCCTCGTCCTGCGAGCCACCGCGCGCATGGGCGAGGGAGGAGCAAGCTTCACCTCATCCTGCGAGCCACTGCGCCAGTGGGCGGGGGAGACGGCGTACTAAGAAAGCTTCTCCTCGTTCTGCGAGTTGACGGGACACATCAATAGTACTCCAGTGTATAGAGCCTTGCCTCTAAGGTAGGCCCCACATGGTTTGCCTCTTTTTTTAATTTAACATAACGCGTCAAGTTGCAATTTGTTTGTTCACCCGTGGTAGACGATCCTCCCTCCACCAAGTGGACAACCAGTACACGTGCCAAATTACCACGTGGGCTGCCTTTTTCGTACAGAAATGAGCTCCACCATGTACCCGCGCGGGTGTGGTTGGGAAAGAAACGGGAGTACGTGCGCCGTGCATGCACCTCTTGTCTTCGTGCACGTCCCCCACCTACGTGGGTGTGTGTGAGAGATACAAACCGCGTTCGTGAGTGTTTTTTGTTTTGTGGTGGGGGTGGGGTGGGGTGGGGGTTGATTTCGTGAATTATTTAGTGGAATATGTGTCGATGACATCTCAAACAAAATTTTGCACGCAATGTGTGTGAAATGGAGGCCTATCCATATCATACATAGAGGGTCGGGCGATCCACGAGAAGAGAGGGAGGGGTCATATCTATCGATAGAGTCGAAGAGAGGATCAAGTACGGGTGGGTGCGAGATTGATGAAGAGAGCCATCGAAATTGCGTGTGTGTGTGCAAGTCAAAGATATAGGACGACTGGCCTACCGGAATGTTAGAGGGCACATGTCAAGTTTGTGTGTGGCAGGGAGACATGACTAGAGCGCTTGATGTATCGGTGTGTGGGGGGAGGGGTAGGCAGAGGCCTAACTATAGGGGTAGAATGACTCGTATATGTGTTGAGAAGGAGAGACCCAGCTATGTCATGAGGGAGATCGGTCGACATCCATACATAACTGAAGGACGGGAAATATGATGGGACAGAGAGAGAGAGAGGAGAGAGAGAGGGAGGGAGAGGGAGGGAGTGCTGGATGGGTGATGGAGTTGCTCCTCGGAGATGCTGGGAGAGGCCTACTAGACAAACTGAGGGTGGAACTGCAATGTTATCAATAAGAGTGGGGATGTGTTTCTGTGTGTGCCTGTGCATGATAGATCTGTCGGGACGCATCCATGGATGATGAAGGGGAACCATGTGTTTGGTAAGCAAACCTAACTAGATCGGTAGATCAATTGTTGTTTGTCGGGGGAGGGGAGAGACACAACTAATGAGGTAGATCGATCGATGTGTGGGTAAAAACGAGTTATAAGGACCTAGCTGGCTATATGTATAGCGAGAGATCGGTCGGTGTACGTCCATTTGTTAGAGGCAAATAAGGCCCAGCGAGATGGATAGACAGAGGGAATGGAGCTAGGAGGTGGTGCGAGAGGCCCAACTACTAGCTGGATAGGGGGGGAGTGTGCGGTTGTGAGATCGATTAAAAGAGGGGTGAGAGTTTACACGTGTGTCTGACCATATGAGAGACACAAGGCAAGGACACATAAAGAAGGAGATTGAAGCTATGTGTGTATGCTGTAGGCAGGCATCACTGGAGAGGTTTATCGATCGGTGTGTGTCGGAAAGGAGTTGTGGAGACTCTGGGAGAACGACCTAAAGGAAAAAATGAATGTGTCCGGTGGATAGAATGGCGAGGGAGGGGGAGGGCGAGGAGGGCGTGTGCATGCACGAGAGAAAGTTAGTGGTAGCTACAAAGGTTAGAGGACTGTGTGGGTGTAAGAGACTAACAAAGATCATAATTTGATATGAAAGCGGATTCATATATTTGAATAGGAGATTATAGTGTTTTAAACATTGCATGCATGAGTATAGTGGTGATACACGTGTTGTGCACATGTTATACCATAATGTGATAATGCATGGCGTTTGCAACTCACAGCTAAATGTCGAACAATCTAAACCATACTATACATCAAACAATCCCACATTTTATTTGAATTTGTGATAATGTGCGGCGTTTGCAGCTTACAACTAAATATCGAGCAATCTAAACAATACTATATATCGAACATTCTCACATTTTATTTGAATTTGCGGTAATGTGTGGTGTTTGCAACTCACATCTAAATACTTGTAGGCGTAGGGGGCGGGGCAACATACATAATGTGATAAACACATTATACATATGAGACATAGTTTAGATTATGAAGATCTAGCTAGAGCTAGAAATGTAATGTGATTTGAAATCAAAATAAATTGGATTCAAAAAATCTAGTTCGATTTCATATAGTACACATAGTTCATATGTAACTCGATACTGATCATGTGGTGTGCTGTAAAGATAATACACAAATGATGGTTTAACTTGACAATAATGATGATTGTAGATCTTATTAAAACAGTGAAACGAATTCAAATTCTTTGACTTCACAACAATCATTACTGTAGATCTTATTCAAATTTAGTTCATATTCAAGCGGTAGTATATACGTTTGGAATGCACTAAAACGTTCATTTGAGTAGTAGGTTGCATGCATTATACACGTAGCGAAATATTTTAATTGAACATAACATGAATTCAAAGTTTTGAATGACATTTGTAGTGTGAATTGATTTGGTATAGTACACGTTAGGCTTCTCCGGAAATTTCAACCCGCGCCTTGTTAGCCCGAAATATTTAAGATATATCTTTGTCTCGCTGTGCTCCGACAACTCCCTCCATCTCAACCCACGCCTTGCTATTCCGAAATTACAACGCGCGCGAAAACTCCCACCTCCTGTGAAATCCCGACACGCGAAATGCTCGTGGTACCCCTGAACCGAAAGAACCGCCTCAAATCGGTGGGGGGTACTTTCATAACTTACCCCACATTTCGGACAAGCGCGTCTCTAAGCCATGGTTCCCCACTGCTATCCCATCCGCCCACCCATTCGTACACCGAGGCCGCAAAAACCCGCGACGAAACCCCACACCCTGCTCCGTCCGCCACCCAGCCGGAGCTTCTTCCCCGATGACGTCGTCCACAGCAACACCTCGACGTCCCTCATCCACCGTACCGGATGAGGATCCGTCGTCGATCTCATCATCCCGCCAGTTCAGCCACCCCGTCCTCCACCTCCAAGGAGCTGCCCCGATGTTCCCCTCGTCTTTCGCGCCACCTCCATTCCCACACCGCCGTCTTCACCTACACCACCGGAAGAGCATCGTCATCACCGTTTCCTCGGATGAAGCTGCGGCCTAATCGGCGCCACCAAAGAGGTTGTACACTAATCGCCGCATTTTCTTCTTGATTCGATCTCACGGTGCTGCCGGCGCTCGGTCCCGAGCCGACACGGCGCGGCTCCATCCACGGCGGCATCGCTAGTCACTTCCTCCATGATGTCGCTCCCTCGGCGGCGACGTCCACATCAGTAGGAGTTGCTGCTGCTTTAGCTCTAGCTTGCGCTGCTACTCTGCTCTTGCTCTCGGTCCCCTGCCTGGTTTGCTCTTGCTATTGCTCTTGCTCGCGCTGCTGCTCTCGCTCTTGCTCTTGCTTGCGATGCTGCTCCGATTTGGCTACACTTCAGTCGACTGAATCGACTTTTGGGTCAGTCGATTTCCAAGGGGTGAGCTCGCCGGGGTGAAGGGAACCAGCCGCAGCGGGGAGGGGGGCTCGCCGGAGAGGTACCCCACTTTCTATCTTAGAGTTCAGGATGGGGGCGGTGGTCGCCGACGGTGGCGGGGCGTTGGCGGGGCGGTGGCGTGGGGATCGCCGGAGAAAAAGCTCGACACGGGGGGGAGGCCTAGAGGGATGGCCAGGGCGGCGGCAGACCGGCGGTGGGGAGTGTTTTCGGGGTGGGCAGGGCGGCACACCGCCGGCCGCGGGCGGCGGGGGCTGCTGTTTGGCCGGTGGTGGCTGGCGGCTCAGGGGGGGGTGGAGGTTGAAGATGAACCGCAGGCCCTTGATTTCGTATCCAACGGCTGCAAAATCGACTGACGTGTAGCCTCACCTTGCTAGTGCTTTTAGTTTCGACAGCAAAATTCAGTTTCAACAGTTAGGTTCAGTTTCGACAGTTAAGTTCAGTTTCGATAGTTAAGTTCAGAGATGAGTGGCTGATGTATTTTACATCTAGCACTTTGTGGTTATGTATTTTACGTCATGTATTGGAGATGCTATTAGAATTCCACTCAGGTTAACGTTGTTCGTTGTCTCTCTTGTCCTGCTTCAGCCTCAGCATCGTACAACTCACCGGAGCTGCTTCAACGACGAAACCCTCCATCACAGCGGAGCAGTACCTCGGGCTCCATCTCCAAACGCCTAAGATCTTCTTCCCCTCCTCCGACAGCAAAGTCAGCCGGAGCATCCTCACCGGCCAACCCAATCACGCTGAGATCGACATGGCTTCGCCAAAGAAGTTGTACACTTGTTGCATCTCTTTTTTACTCTACATGTTATATATATTGTCCACTAAGCACACGAATTTGTTCCTTTAGTGTCTCCTTGAAAGAAAAAATGTAGGAATTTTAATTTTCACTTGTCCTCCTTTTCAAATTCCTATTCATGAAGCACAAGACTAAGAGATAGTAGCATAATAGCATTATAATCGTACATTTTCTTGTGGTTTGACTTAATCTCACCATGCTTCTTTGCATCCTGTGATCTTCCAATTGTTGTGAATCAAACACCCAGATTGGCAGAAATCCTGTGTTTTTAAATTCTCTATTTTGCACGTGCATTCCTATCCTATTCATGTCTATTTCCTATCCCCGCATTGTTGGAATCCTCCAATTCAAGCGAGCCCTTACAGAATTACTTCTCTTACAGATAGTTGTCAAAGAAAACCTTGCGTGGTTTGTCCCGGTCCTGTTGCGTCGTCGTCCACCCCAACTCAGCTGCTCCAACGACAGAAGGGTCCAGCAGAGCAGGGATCCGGCCTCCAGACTGTCTTTCGCCGCCTCAGATCTTCTTCCCCGCCGCTGGCAGCCATGAAAACTGCATTACCATCATCAACCGAGCAGATGACCTCGAGGACTACACGGGTCCGCAAGAGAGGTCGCACTCTTTCGTGTCTGCTTATGTTATGCATCGCTTAATATTACATGCTACTTTATCGTCCTGTTCACCGATTAGACTCCGAGTCAGCTCCAAACTAATGGTCAAACTTGAGTTTTTAAATGGTTGTAGGGTACATATCGGGGCCGCTATCAATAGTATCTATCTACTATCTGGTTAATCTCCGGTGTCTACTATGAGTTTCATGTTGGGTGGGAAACAAACAGTAAAGAAGCCATTATCTGTATTTATTAACTGAAGCCATTATCTGCCTGCTATTATTGGTTTTGGGTCTATCCACATGTTGCTACCATCACTCTGGATTTCTGCATGCACTCCTTACATAATCTCACTATGTTTTATTCCTATGCATGACAGTTATTGTAAACAATGGAACTGAACACATAGAGCAAAAGAGACAAGCCTTGCGTGGCAATATAATTTCATGCAGACCTCGCTCCATGGTAGGCGCAAAGGCAGCCCCCCTCCACGCATTTCTGATTGTAATCGAGAGGAAGATATCTGTTTTGAGGGGGATTCAGAAGGAGAAGATAACTCCTATTTACCCCCTGAGGTCTTCGCTCTAACTTGGCATGCTGATGTAGGTTATATCATGCATATGGTGTCTTGCATTGCTTACTTTATACATCAAATATGTCATCTGCTTAGTTTAGACATCCTTTGTGCGAATGCCATCTGTTTAGTTTATTCGTCTTTTATGTGAATTATGCAAAGCCACCTTGTTTAGCCAGGCATCATATATGTGAATTTTGCAATGCCATCCTACTTAGCCAGTCATCTTATATGTAAATTATATTAGGCCATCTTTTTTTCGTTACATATTACATTCGTCAACAATGTTAGTACATTCAACTGCTCTTCGTGTGCATCAGCCATTTGACACGGTGATGGCAAATTCTGGAGTGAAAACAAGGTCTTCTGAGCAGACTATGCTATCTGACGAAGTGCATATCTCGCTGGTTACAGATAGCTCAGAGGAGGATTCAGAGACAGATGACCAGTCCTATCCCCCCCCTGAGGTGTATGCTCTAACTTGGCAGGGTTATGTTGCTCATATCGTGCGTATGGTGTCTCGCATTGCTATGCCATTTGATTAGTTTAGACATGCTTTGTGTGAATGCCACCTGTTCAGTGACTAATTACCATATATGTGAATTATGCATTGCCATCTTGTTGCAAGACATTATATATGTGAATTATACAATCCTATCTTGTTGCAAAGGCATTATATATGTGAATTATGCAATGCCACGCTGTTTAGCCAATCATCATGTATGTGAATTATATCATGCTATCATTTTTTTGTATTACATGTTCCATTTGTCGACAACGTTTGTATATTCAACTACTCTTCCTGTGCATCAGCCATTTGAAGCGATGATGGAAGTATCTGGAGTGAAAACAAGGTATTCAGAGCAGACAATGCTACCTGCTGAAGCAGACATCTTGCTGGCTACAGAGAGCTCCTCAGAGGATGATTCAGAGATTGATGACCAGTCCTATTTCCCCCCTGAGGTCTATGCTCAAACTTGGCAGGGTTATATTACCCATGTCATGCATGTTGTCTTGCATTGCTTAGGTTTTACATCATATATAGATTGCCATCTGCTTACTTGCTTACTATATAAATCATATATTTGAATTATATCATGCCATCATGTTTACATAGTACATACACATCATCTATCTGAATTATGGCATGGCAACCCATTTAATAAAGACATCATATAGTTATATCATCTCATCATGTTTAGTGTTTACAGTAATCATATTTAGAATTATGGCATTCTATCCATGAATGTATGTGAATTATGGCATCCCAACCTATTTAATAAACACATTATATAGTTATGTCATGTCATCCTGTTTACATAGTCTCATATTTTGAACTATGTCTTTCCATCTTTTTTATTTAGCCATCATAATGTGAAATTGTGTCATGCTATCCTGTTTAGTTAGCCATCATATATGTGAAATTGTGTCATGCTATCCTGTTTGGTTAGACAACATAAATATGAATTATTTCATGCCCTCTTTTATTCCCCACTATCCATTGCACCTGTCTATCATACAATGTCTATACTTTCAATTACTTTTCTTGTTTATCGGCCATTTGAATTAGAGAGCGTGATGGAAGTATCTAAGGGAGTAACAACACGGTCTTCAGAAAAGATAGTGCTACCAGTTGATGCAGATAGAACCACGGTTGTACTTGCCCAAGGACCAGATCCACCACACATAACCTAAACTCTCGCAGATTGTACCCCTACCCAGTTGGACAGAGAACCAGCTACATCCCTTTAACCCCAAACTCGGCAGATAGTAACCCAGTTCCAGTTGACACAGCACCGTCTCCACCATAGAGCACCCAAACACGAGCGGTTAGTAAGGGAACTGCAGTGCCCAAAGCACGAGGACCACCACTCCGAATCCCAACTCAACGCTTAAAGGAGAAGAAGATTTGTTCTCAGGTCAGGTTCTGTAGCTATGGTTCATACTCCTTTGCTCTTGCATTACTGTATTTACTCATACCAACTATTTTCAAATTTGAAGGATGGAACTGAAACTCCAATGGCGCAACAGGTATGTTTTAAACCTGTTTCTTTAACTGGTTTGCTGTTGTAACCTGCTCTATGTTGATTTCAGTTTCAATTGAATAAACAGTTATGTTCTCATGTCATGCACATTACAAGTGTTGTTATTGATCTATAGTTACCCACCCTTATATTCTGTCTATTCTGCTTTGTCTTGAACAAATATTATTTGAACTGTGTCTCTATCTTGATTTGGCAACAAAAACTAGAATGATATAGACCATAAAGTGACCATGGCACATAGATATATGTTTGTTTCATGCTGTTATCCTGTCCACTTTACTACTAAACTCATTTACCAAAATGAGTTTCATATACAACATGGTAAACATGTGATGTGTCTGCTTGTTTCTCTTTTAGAATGCGGACAAAATATTGGAGAACAGTACCGCGTTATCCAATGGTAAAGGAAGTAATGCAGATAAGGTTCAAGATAGTGAGACATCCCTGTTGGTCTCCAAGAAAGCTGATAAAAACTATCTTGACGACAGTGACGGAACCCAAAAGTCCTGTCTTGATGTAGTGTTCGAGTTACTGGCCACTACTGCTGGCACAAGCTCTTCGAACTCGCTGCCTGAATCAGTTCGTCTTCTTGAGTCTCAACTTCAAGTTGAAAGACATCGATCAGATGTGCTGCGACAGGAAGCTGAAGGACTGAGGAAGTCCCTGCAGAATTCAAATGCATATTTTCTGGTGCAACAGCAAGCGCTGGAGGATTTAAGCACCAAACAAGAGAAAGTTAATAAGCTTGCTAAGCATCTTGCCAGCATTATGGGTACCCAGGATATTGTTTCTTGAGATCTTCTGAAGTGGTTTCAGTTCTGGATTTGTTTTGCTGCGGCGTTTATTTGCGCTGGTCGCCAACTTTGACAACCAGTGTATATGATATGCTGCTTTGTTCCCTATATTTGCACTGGTGGCGAACTTTGATGCCCAGTGGATGTAATATGTGTAACAGCCGTGATAGCCTAGCATAAGTTGCTTGCTTATTTATTTCCTTGTTGTCTTGTTTATTTGTTTGCTTGTAGTCAGTGCAGTTCTTTTTAAAACTAGGCCACAATAACCATGAGCTAATATTTACTGTAGTGACACTAGGCCACCTACGGGCCGTAGAAACAGTGGGCCTTCTATGGGCCGTAGAAACAATGGGCCTTCTACGGGACGTAGAAACAATGGGCCTTCTACGGGCCGTAGAAACAATGGGCCTTCTACAGGCCGTATCATCAATGGGCCTTATACAGGTCATATGACCATAACGGGCCATCGTTAATAGGCCGTATTTGATGACGCTATGAAAACGGCCCAACGTATTAACGGACCACAAACGGGCTGATGTAACCACGGGCTGAATTTGTCCCACAAGCAGAAAATGACAGTAACGGGTCGTAAGTAAACGAATGCTGGAAATGAGCCCAAGAATAAATAGGCTCTGAGAAGGCCGAAAGATAACATTTGCTGGAAACAGCCCAACTGAATAACGGGCCCTTAATGGGTATAAAGTGATATACTATTCATTACGGGCCAGTTTCGCCACGGGGCGTTAGTGGGTGTAAAGTGATACACTGTTCATTGCGGGCCAGTTTCACCACGGGTCGTTAATTGGCCAAGAGTTACATAGGGCCTCATATGGGCCGAAAGACGTCATGGGCCATAAATGGGCCAGAAGTGAAAATGGGCTGGAATCATATTGGATGGCCTAGATGACGCAACTGGGCCTAATTTGGATAGGGCGTAACAGGCCTTGGGTTAGCAGGCTGTAAATGGGCTATTTGCGAACAGGCCGTTAACACGCTTTCCATGGGCCGGTCCACCACCTTTTGACCAAGTCAAACGGGCCAGCCTTTTCACTGGAATGGGCCTCTTTTGGGTTGTGCCACGTGACGACGTATCATAGGCGCCTTCCGTCCAATGAGTGGCTGACATCTGTCCCAACGGTGTGCCGACACGTGTTTCCTCCAGCCAATGATGATTTTACACGTGAAAAATCCCCATTGGTCGGGGCTGTTAACGGGTTATCGGATCCAAAACCCGACCCGATAGCTTAACGGCGTTCCATTACGGTGGATGCCATGTGTCGGTCACCCTTGACGAAAGCAGTTCTGTGACGCGCAATTTATCATCATGGAAGTGGTCACTTCCGTGATGATAATTTTGGTAATGTCATCGAACACTTCTACGACAGCACAGGTATGACTATCCTGATTCTATCATAAATTTGTCATGGATGTACATGCATGACAAAAAACGTGACCTACTATGACAAACACGTATCATCACGGAAGTGTATTTTTTTATAGTGTATCACTGTACCAAGAATGCATAAGATGGTGTGCAATTCCCATGACATTTTTGACATAAGACGGTAATACTCCAGGGTAGAACAGAACAAAAGTTGGATTGGCATTTTGATCTGCAGAGTACGATTACTTTGAATCAATCCTGGATATGGATGAGATATTGGAGTTTATTTCTCGTAGTCATTCTGAAATAGAACGGCTTGACGGACCACAAGAATAATAGGCATCGATGAACATGATTGCACTCATACTCTTGACTATCAATTGACAAATGAAGGCCAGAAAACAACTAAACAGGGACAACTCAAAGGAACATATGATTTTCTGAGTTGTGGGTGCATAGATTAGCATGTCGAACGAGTTCAACATATTTCTTCCTGATAACCCATGCAGAAAGGTAGGCCGACTAGATCGATTTTTCTTGCCATGGGAAGAGGTGCTTTGTGATGGGTTCGATCTTACGGTGCTTGATCCCAATGACAGAAGGGGAAACGACATGTATGTATTGTTGCCATTAAGGATAACAAGATGGCATCTAATTCCTACATGAATAGATCTTGTCTACATCATGTCATCGTTCTTATTGCATTACTCCATTTTTCCATGAACTTAAAACACTAGATGCATG
Source organism: Triticum aestivum (assembly GCF_018294505.1). NCBI lineage: Eukaryota > Viridiplantae > Streptophyta > Magnoliopsida > Poales > Poaceae > Triticum > Triticum aestivum. Next base: position 431,829,382 of record NC_057801.1, read on the forward strand.
CTGGATAGCGGTTGATGTGTGGAGTAATAGTAGTAGATGCAGGCACGAGTCGGTCTACTAATGTTGGACGTGATGCCTATATAATGATCATTGCCTGGAAATCATCATAATTATGTGAAGTTCTATCAATTTCCCGAAAGTAATTTGTTTACCCACTGTATGCCATTTTTTTGAGAGAAGACACTAGTGAAATCTATGGCCCCCGGGTCTCTTCTTTATCATATTTGCCTTCGAGATCTATTTTTCGCTTTTATTTTCATATCTGTATTATCAAAAACTCAAAAATATCCCGCTGAATTTTTAATTGCTTTTATTTGCATCTATCAATCTACTACAATTTTATCCCATCAACTTGACAATCTCTAGCACCGTTACCAGAAAGGGATTGACAACCCCTTTAAAACATCGAGTTGCAAGTATTTGTTCTTTGTGTGCAGGTACCATTTATGTAGTGTTGCATGGTTCTCCTACTGGTTCGATAACCTTGGTCTCATCACTGAGGGAAATACCTACCGTTGTTGTGCTGCATCATCCCTTCCTCTTTGGGATTACCAACATAGTTTCAAGCCAACATCAAAAGCAATTTCTGGTGCCGTTGCCGGGGAGGATCAAGTCAAGATAGTCTCCCGGCCACGTGCCAATTTCTAGCGCCGTTGCCAGGAAGACAACACCAACATATACCAGGTTCCTAATCAGAAATCTCATCTCCTTGTCATTTACATTATTTGCCATTTGCCTCTTATTTTAATCTCCCCCACTTCACAAAATTTTGCCTTTTTATTCAGCCTCCTTTTCGTTTGCCTCTTTTTCGTTTGCCTCTTTCTCGTCAGATCTCATGTTTGCTTGTGTTGCCATGTGCCTTTTATTTTCTTGCATCTTCGCTTGCTAAAAATCTATTGATATGGATCCTCATCCACTTGCTAATATTTTCAAAAGATCCAATTATGATGAACTAATTGCTAGTGAATTGAGTTCACTAGATTATCTTTATGAAGTTTTGCTTGAGATTCATGAATCTGATAATTGTGATGAAGTGTTGAAAGAAGAAATTGATAAAGTGACTCATGATACCTCTTTCAATAAAAATCATGATTTCAATGATGTTCTTATAAATTCTATTAATGTCAATTGTGTTAATGACATGTGAAACCCCAAGCTTGGGGATGCTAATTTTGCTATGTCCACTACTTATTGCTATGATCATGATTGGGGTGATTCTTCTTATAATCTTGAAAATTTATTTAATCCTCATGATGAGTATGATATTGATGTTTGCAATTAGATTGAAAGTGGGTTTGGAAGAGCGTCATCTTTAGGTAAAAATAATCCCACATATTTGGAGAGTGTTCAATCTTATGAAATTTTTGATGAAAGTGGGTTTGTAGAGGTCATGACTTTAGTTGATATTAATCCCACTATCTTGGAAGATTATAAGACTTTTATGCATGTGGATCATGAAAATAAATTTTTATATGGATATCTATATTGTTGAATTGGAATGTGATCCTACATATAATTATTATGAGAGAGGAAAGCATGGTTGTAGAAATGTTCATGTTACTAAATTACCTCTCTTCATGTTGAGATTGCTATTGTTTCTTCCTCCTTCCTTGCATATGCTAGATCTTGCTTGTCTTGCCAATTTGTTTTCCTATAAAATTCCTATGCATAGGAAGTATGTTTGACTTAAATGTGTTTGTCACATGTTCTATGATGCTCTCTTTGTGTTTCAATTATTATCTTTCATGTGAGCATCAATAAAATCTCAAGCCTATCTTGATGGCTATAAAGAAAGAGCTTGTTGGGAGGCAACCAATGAATAAATTTATTTTTGTATTTTTCTTTATGTTCTTGAGTGTTTCACAATTATGCCTCTGTTATGATTGTTTTTCTGTGTTTTATTTAGTGTTCGTACCAAGCAAAGCCTTAGGGATCATGTTGGCTGATAGTTGATTTGATCTTGTTGAAAAAAAGAAACTTTTGCGCTCAGTAAAATTATTTTTAGAAATCACATAAACGTGATTCTGCTCTGAATATTTTACACAAGATTGATATACAAATTTCCCATGTTGTCCTAATTTTTCAGAATTTTTGGAGTTAAAGAACTATACGAAATTCACTGATTACTACAGACTGTTATGTTTTTGACAGCTTCTGTTTTCTTTGCGTTGTGTGCTTATTTAGATGAATCTATAGTTTGCATTGGAGGGTATAAGCTATAGTAAAGTTGGAATGCAGCAGATAAATGTGAAACTAAAATATGAATGGTTTTCGACAGTAATTATAGTAGTGATTTGCTTTGTTATACTAACGGATCTCACGAAGGTTTTGTTGAGTTTTGTGTGATTGAAGTTTTCAAGTTTTGGGTGAGATCACGATGGATGAAGGATTAAGGAGTAATAAAAGCCTAAGCTTGGGGATGCCCTCTGGCATCCCAAGGTATTATCTAAAAGATAAGCAAGCAAATAGCTTGGGGACGCCCGAGTGGCATCACCTCTTTCTTCTAACGACCTTCGGTATTTTACTTGGAGCTATATTTTTATTCGTCACATATCATGAGTTTTGCTTGGAGCGTCTTGTATGATATTAGTATTTGCTTGTTTTGCTTTTTATCTTAAGTCATCTATCCTTGCTAGACACACCTATTTGAGAGATCCAAAATTATGCTATGACGTGTTAGAATTGCTCTCTATGCTTCACTTAAGTCTTTATGAGCTATGGAAATTCTCTCATGCTTAACTTAGACTTGTTTGAGAGTTAGTATTTTTTTTAGAAATTCTCTCATGCTTCACTTAAATTATTTTGAGATAATAAATTTGTATGCTCGTGTTCTTCACTTAGATTTGTTTGAGCTATCAAAAGCAACATATGAAATTAGTCCCATAGTGATAGACATTCAAGAGGGATATAATAAAAACTTTCATGAAGATCATTAGAAAAAATAAACTCGATTCCTTGTAATAGTTTTGCGATATGTTGATATATTATGTGAGTCATGTTGATGACTAATTATGCTTTAGTAAGAATATTGGTGTTAAGGTTTGTGATTCCCTATGCAAGGACGAAAGTCAAGAGTTATGCAATGAAATCACATCCTACTTGTGGTGCATTATTCGATAGTTACGCCTAATGCTCGCTTATGAGATTTTTTGTTTCTTGGTAGGATGCTTCTCAATCTTTTGATAGCCTTCATTTGCACTAAGTATGATCACTACTTGTGCATCTAAAATCCTTAAACCACTTTTGCCATATGAGTCCACTATACCTACCTATATGCGGTATTTCTGTGCCGTTCTAAGCAAATTTGTATGTGCCATCTCTAATTTTCAAAATAAAATTCTCTTTTGTGTCCTCGTACTGCTCATGAAATGGTAGGGGGCGGCTGATATTTTTCCATGCTAGATGTGTTATTCTCAAGATGAGTGTTTATTCACTTGTCATTGCACGAGAGTACGGCAAAGGTATTACGGATGTCCAATCCCTAAATGAAAAATGAATTTACTTTATGTTGTCAAATGATAAATTCCTTAGAAAGTGTTGGTATGGACGGCACCCGTGGATTCGGTTAGCCGTGGAATGTGAAAGTATGGCGGAAAAAGGAATAAACTTTATTTTCTGTTTGGGAACCGCCTATGATATATCTAGCATGGAAAGTATTGGGAACTACTCAATCGTTTTCGTTGACAGGAAAAGCATGCCACCCAAAATGTTTTATCTCTATCCTTTTCGCTTTGAGCTCTGGCACCTCTACAAAATCCCTACTTCCCTCTGCGAAGGGCCTTTCTATTTTACTTTATGCATTTATTTTATTTTATTCAAGTCTCCATCTTCTCTTATAAAGAACCAACAAAGGGGCACTATGATCGTACTTGAGCATTGGGTGTAGCTAATATGCGAGTGTGTTTCAAGAATAGATCAATGATTGAGCATAATGGGCTAGGGATAACTTGATTTAGTGCTGATATTTTGAAAGACATGGTTGCTTGATGATATGGTTGAGTATTGAAATCTTCATGTCAAAACTAGAATATAGTTTTGAATCATATAAAAGTCCAAATGTCCATGCTACAATGAAAATAATATGTGATGCACATGTTAGGAAGCATTCCACATCAAAAAAATTTATTATCACTTACCTACTCGAGGATGAGTAGGAATTAAGCTTGGGGATGCTGATACGTCTCCAACGTATCTATAATTTTTGATTGTTCCATGTTGTTATATTATCATTCTTGGATGTTCTATAATCATTTTATAGCAACTTTATATCATTTTTGGCGACTAACCTATTGACATAGTGCCTAGTGCTAGTTGATGTTTTTTGCTTGTTTTTTACTTCGCAGGAAATCAATACCAAACGGAGTCCAAACACGGCGAAACATTTTGGTGATTTTTTCTGGACCAGAAGACACGTGTTGGGCCAAGAAAGTACCTTAGGGGGACTCCAAGAGGAGCACAACCCACCAGGGCGTGCCTGGGAGCCTAGGCGCGCCCAGGTGGGTTGTGCCCACCTCGGCCGCCTCCCGCACCGCCTATTTGCTCTATAAATACACCAATATTCCAGAAACCCTAGGGGAGTGGATGAAAATCAATTCCAGCCGCCACAAGTTCTAGAAACCACCGATCCAATCTAGACACCATCGCGGAGGGGTTCATCATCCTCATTGGTGCCTCTCTAATGATGCATGAGTAGTTCATTGTAGACCTACGGGTCCGTAGTTAGTAGCTAGATGGCTTCCTCTCTCTCTTTTGATTCTCAATGCAATGGTCTCTTGGAGATCTATTTGATGTAAATCTTTCTGCAGTGTGTTTGTTGGGATCGATGAACTTTGAGTTTATGATCAGATCTATGTTTTTATCCATGAAAGTTATTTGAGTCTTTTGATCTCTTATATGCATGATTATTACTTATAGCCTCATTTTTCTTCTTCGAATCTTTGGTTTAGTTTGGCCGACTAGACCGATTTTTCTTGCCATGGGAAGAGGTGCTTGTGATGGGTTCGATCTTACGGTGCTTGATCCTAGTGGCAGAAGGGGAAATGACGCGTATGTATCGTTGTCATTAAGGATAACAACATGGGGTCTAATTCCTACATGAATAGATCTTGTCTACATCATGTCATCGTTCTTATTGCATTACTCCGTTTTCCATGAACTTAATACACTAGATGCATGCTGGATAGCAGTCGATGTGTGGAGTAATAGTAGTAGATGCAGGCAGGAGTCGGTCTACTAATCTTGGACGTGATGCCTATATAATGATCATTGCCTGGATATCATCACAATTATTTGAAGTTCTATCAATTGCCCAACAGTAATTTGTTTACACACCATATGCTATTTTTCCTGAGAGAAGCCACTAGTGAAATCTATGCCCCCCTCCCGGGTGTCTTCTTTATAATATTTGCCTTCGAGATCTATTTTTATTCGCTTTTATTTTCAGATCTATATTATCAAAAAAACCAAAAATACCCCATTGAATTTTATTTGCATCTATCAATCTACTATAGTTTTATCTCGTTAACTTAACAATTCTGGCACCATTACCCGAAAGGGATTGACAACCCCTTTAACACGTCGGGTTGCAAGTATTTGTTCTTTGCGTGCAGATACCATTACGTAGTGTTGGTGGTTCTCCTACTGGTTCGATAACCTTGGTCTCATCATTGAGGGAAATACCTACCGTTCCTGTGCTGCATCATCCCTTCCTCTTTGGGGAAATAGCAACGTAGTTCAAGCCAACATTAGGGCGCCAGGGGCCTCTTGCGTGCCCTGGTGTCTTGTGAGCCCATGGGCCTCCCCTCTGGTACTTCTTTGGCTCCCAAGTTGTCTTCTGGGCAGAAAAAATCTCCAAAAAGCTTCATGGCATTTGGACTTCGTTTGGTACTAATATCCTGCGAACCAAAAAACAGCAACTGGCACTGGGCACTATGTCAATAGGTTAGTCCCAAAAAATGATATGAAGTTGCTACAAAATGAATATAAACCATCCAAGAATGATAATATAACAGCATGGAACAATAAATTATAGATACATTGGAGATGTATCAGCTAGGAGCCTGTATCCCTATTTAGGGTGTGGGGGTATGTGGCCGAGGTCGATTTGTGCAACCCATGTTTGCTTCGAGGAGGTAGTGGTGCATTTATTGCTGTGGGCTGCCTCCTCAGACGCCACTACCTCGGCTGCAAAAGTCGCGCTCTGCTCCTCAGTCTGGAGTGAGCGCTCGGTGTTAACTTTGACTAGTATAACACCGTGGGTCCTGGAATTTTGAGCTTGAGATAAGCATAATGCGGGACTGCGTTGAAGCTTGAGAAGGTTATGCGCCCTAAGAGCGCATGGTATCCGCTCGGGAAGGGGACGATGTCAAATATTAACTCCTTGCTTCTAAAGTTCCCGGGCGAGCCGAAGACTACCTCAAGGATGACCATTCCGGTGCAGCGGGCTTCGACGCCTGGGATAATACCTTTAAAGGTGGTGGTGCTCGGCTTGATCTAGGATGAGTCGATGCCCATCTACGCGTGTCATATGGTAACCATCAAGAATTGGGTCCAGGATGAGCGCCGCGGATTCACCATGCCTGATACTGGTCAGATGGTCATGCTTGTCAAATGTGATCAGGTAAGCCAACCAGGGATTAAACTTCAAGGCGACTGGCTCCAACACGTAGACATTCCGAAGTACTCACTTCTCTCCTTTTTAGGAATGTGAGTAATGTAGATCATATTGACCTCGGTTACATCATCTGGAAACTTATTTTGGCCTCCATTATTGGGCCTTCGATGTTCATCCTCGTCTCCGCTGCAATTTTGGGTTTTACTTTGACCCTCTGTCGCGACCTTGCTAGCTTGCGTAAAGACCCAACAATTGCTATTAGTGTGGGTTGCTGGTTTATCCTCGGTGCCATGGATTTGGCACGGGCGGTCCAGGATCCTATCGAGCTGGCTAGGTCCATCTTTGTTCCCTTTGAAGGGCTTCTTTTTATGTCCGGATTTAGGTCCGGTGAACCCGTGTTGACCGCAGCGTCTTCGGTATCGCTTCCACCATTTTTATACATGTGCTTGTTTTTATTGCACTTGGGTTTTCCATTGGCGTCATGTGTTTCCGAGGTGCCTGCCTCACCATTCTGAGAACTACGGGTGAGCCAATTGTCCTCTCCCGTGCAAAAGTGAGTCATCGGCAAGGTGAGGGCTGCCATAGTCCTCGACTTGTCATGACCGAGCTGGCGAGCCAACCATTCATCTCGGATATTGTTCTTAAAAGCGGCGATGGCTTCTGCTTTGGAGCAGCCTATAATCTGGTTCTTCTTGGTGAGGAACCTATTCCAGAATTTCTGGTTTGATTTGCCTGGTTGCCGAGTGACGCGGCTAAGGTCATCAGCATCCGTAGGTCGGACGTATGTGTCCTGGAAGTTTGCTCGAAAGGCGTCCTCTAGGGCCTCCTAGCTGCCAATAGAATGAGGAGGCAGGTTGTTAAGCCAGTGCCTTGCCGGCCCCTTTACGTTGAGCGGCAAATATTTAATGGCATGGAGATCATATCCGTTGGCCATGCGTATGTGAAGAAGGAAGTCCTCGATCCATGCTGCTGGGTCAGTGGTGCCATCATATGATTCTACATTGATGGGCTTAAATCCTTTGGGGAATTGATGTTCCATTACCCTGTCTGTGAAGCAGATCGGGTGGGCGGGACCTCGGAACCAAGGAGCGTCTCATCGTAGATCGAGAGAGAGCTGTGAGTAGGCCTGGTTTCGAGCATGGCCGTTCCTATCCATCTAGGAATCTAGCCGTCGAGCCCGGTGGGTGGGCGTCCTCTTGATCCATAGATGGACCAAGGAGGTGCTCTGTTTGCCTCGATGCTACGTCAAATGACGTGAGGATCTGGGTTCAACATGGTCCATGCCCAAACGGCGTGGAGGTGGCCGGTCATTGAGGTTTTCTCGCATTTGCCTGTCCCGACCTCTAGGGGGTCGGGCAAGGTCGTCAGCGAGCTCCTCATCAAACTCTGGCAGGAGACGCCTGTGTGGGTATGATTTCAGCACACTACGGCGCCGGTCTTCCATGTCTTTCTCGGCAGAGAGCACTTCGACCCACTTTTCATTCATTGCGTCAGTGTTGGCTTGTAGCTGCTACTGCTTGCTTTTCATGCTCCGAGCCATCGCAATGAGGTGCCACCAAAAGTGCTCCTGTTCAAAAGGGTCCTCAGGGACAACCAAGTCCTCGGTGCCGACGCTTTCGTCCTCCTCGGATCCCGAGATGTACTTGTCATCGGCCCCTTCAAAGAGGTCGACAGGATCTAAGTCCTCGAGATGTCCTTCAGGTGCGCCGTTCTGCACTGGGGAAGCTTGATGGTCTCCCTCGGGGTTATGGGCGTCACTGGCTTCTGCGTCGCCGTTATTGGCGGGTGCATTATTGCCGCTAGGCTCCTCATTGTTGCCTCTTCTGCGTCTTCGTCGACGTCTTGGAGGGGTATTGAGGGTGCCTACCATGTAGATCATAGTTAGATGTAGCAGTCCACCTACCAGTGTTTACCAGGGGCGAGGTGTCTTCTGCGGGGCCATCGGCATCTTCATCCATGTTCGTGGCCTCGCTGTAGTCTAGCACGTTGGTTAATTCATCGACCGTGGCGACTAGGTGGGTGGTGGGTGGGATGTAAATTTCCCAGTCGTCGGCTTTAAGTCCGACCTAATCATAAACTGAAGTCTTGCCATCTGAGATGGACATGCTCTAGACTCATTGAGGTGAGACAGCTCTTCAAGATTCATCACTGGATTGTAAGCGGGGCTGACTCGAAGTATGCCCGACGTATAACTTGACGTGTCTTCAGTGTGAAGGGGATCGGGTAGCGATTTCGGCTTCTGCCCCGAGGTTAGTTCTAGTTCTGACGTAATTTCAGCGGTAGGAGCTGGATCTACGCTCGGAGTGGAGATCGTAAGGAGGCCGGCCGAAGTTGTTACGTTGGGGGTCTCTGGTGACGCCGCGACGGAGATCGGTTCCAGAGTCGAACCTCTAGAGCTGAACGAGCTCTCAATTCGGCCGGGGCCCCACCCCGACTGGGCGAGTTCGCCGCGGGAATCCATGGTGTATTCGAGGCCATCGAAGGTCATGATCCGACCTAGGGCATAGTTCTTGACAAAGGCCAGATGACCTGTCGAGTCAGCGCAAACGTCCATGCTGCCAAACACAAAAGCGGGTCGGGGGCGAAAACGCTCCCGAGGTCGTTGGCGCAGTTGATCTGCACGTGAGCCATCGATCCTTCTGGTGATCGCACAATGGATCTCTCAATGAAAGCACCAGTGTCGGTGTCAAAGCCGACAGACCTCGGGGTAGGGGGTCCCGAGCTTTGGATCTCGGATCAAGGGTAACAGGAACAAAAGAGATGATGTTTACCTAGGTTCGGGCCCTCTTGATGGAGGGAAAACCCTACATCCTGCTCTTGTTTATATTAATGAAGATGTATCAAGTACAGAGTTGATCTACCTCGAGATCCTAATGTGTGGTCGAACTCTAGGGCTAGGTGAATGATTTTGTGTTGATGTCCACTCTACGGGCTAAACTCTATGGCTTATATACATGCCAGGGAGGGTATCTAGGGTTACAAGGTCGGTATCCAGGAGCAAGGCGGCAGGAGAGATCTTGGAGTATACGTTAAGTCTTTGGTGGAGATAGTCTTGATTACGCCTCCGTTGTACGGCCTCCGGAGTCCATCTTGAGTACGGGCGAGGGCCCGCAGGCCCAACCCGATGAACATGGGCCGGCTAGATTAGTACCCCCTTATCCAGGACATCATCAATGAGCAACTGAGATTTCAATACATTGGATGCAGAATGGTGCATTTTTTTTTGGGAAAAGATGGTCCATTGTTTATACCTAAGAACCCAAACCAAAACTAAATTAACCTTTTGAAATTATAATTTTTTTACTTTGTGCCTGGGCTTTAGTGCATGCTAGTTTTTGATGGCTTTATGCTTTAAGAGATTATGTACTTCTCAATCTTATATACCAACTTATTTTATTGCCAACCGATTATTCAGCTACTTAATACTTACAAGACTAACTCTTACGTATGAATTATGCGATGCCATCATATCAGGTGTTTGTATACATAGCAAAGATATATCCTTAGAGCACGAGAGGATTGCTTGGCTCTGTGAACCAGGTACGCCTGTTCTTAATAGTCACAAGTACACATAGTTCACGTCAAGATATTAACCCCTTTTCTTGCACCTCCCTCTCTGCTATCTACTCTCTCTCTCTATCTCTCTCTCTATATATATCTATCTATCTATCTATCTATCTATCTATCTATCTGTATATATATATACCTACCTATCGATCTATCTATCTATCTCTCTATATCTATCTCTCTATCTCTCTCATGATGTGTGTGCCCCAGCTATCAAGCCATGTTGACTTTTAGGGATTTCTAGGGTCTTAGTGCACTTCTATCTATCCAAACTGTGTGTTGCCATTAATAATCATCACACATTTGTAGGGCTCAGAGATACCGCAATGCATAATCAATTGCCCGTTTCTTACTCAAGGAATCATACTTTAACATTTCCTCAACTGCAATTAAACTCTAAGATGGTTAGTAAATGTTCCAGGGTTGCTTAGTTTAAAACCTTTCTCACATAAGTATGTATTTGGACTTATCATAATGTCTGGTGTGTAGTGATGCTTGATAAAACATCGGCTTTTAACCTTGGAAGTCATGTTTCAGCATATGTTCCATCACGGGATAATCATACACTTGGTTAGTAGTGTTCCCTGCTTTCTTACCCTTAGCTTACCTTACATTCTTGATACTTCAGTTAACATGTTTATTAGTTTGCCGTGTCACTCCTGCTTGACATGCCACTTCACAAAGAAAGAAAAATCTCGATGACTTGTGAGTTTTGCCTATTAACTTAAAATTAATGCTGACAAGTTTCTTGCTTTCTACCATGGTAACTGATGAGTCGGTTGTCTTGAACAACAAGGAAATATTTGTTTGCTCCTTATTCGTTCATACCTTATAACTGAAAGGATTGCCAGTGTGTTAGCAATTCAAGTTTCAGCTTTGGTAGTGTAGTCTAGAATGTTTGAAATTAACAAATGAACTCCTATCAACTACTCCAAGGTTTTCTGAAATAGTACAGACATTTTCCAACATGAACTTAAGTTAGCAACTTATTGGCATAGCTGCTTAGTTACTAACTTGCTCTACAGAGGAGAGACGGCTCTCATGGATTAGGATGTGCACATCAGATGAACCAGTTGACGGGACGTTCCACGCGTTGCTCTTGTTGATTTGTTATTTGACATATCCTCTGTACTACATGTAAACAGTCCTCTAAACTATAAAACTAATGCTTTTTCGTTCATATAAGCTCTTAATATCTGTGATGCCACTATTTTTCCTTCTAAGGCTGATCCGTTCTCTAAATGAGTTGGATAGCTCTGTCTTATTGTTCCAATCACCAACTTGCACATACCCATACTTCCATATTGATGTACTTTGAGTCTAAAACAATAACACTAGATAGTACAATCAGGTGAGTCAAAGGGGCGCATCCCACCTGACACCGCCCCAACTACGTCTCAGGCGGCTTCACAGGGTGGCGCCCCAAGCACTAGAGTGCTATTGCACACGTACGCGTGCGACACATCTTGTGCTTTCCTTTTCCAGGGACAGTTCTTTTCACCTCATAATTCTCCAAAATTTGATTATGTGAACCGCCTATAGAATCGTCTGCCCATAGAATCGTCTGTCCAGTTCTTTTCTGTGATTCTAGCATGTGATTGTCATATGAGTTATCTATTGAAATGTCTGTGACGCTCCTAGATTGAAGTGAGTGATGAATTGATAACACTTGGTTATTTCTGATAGCTTCATGTTTAATATGAACATGAAAACGAGTTGCAAATCTCATAAAGTATATAATACTACAATATAAAAGAGAGTTCCAAATATTATAAAGTGCTTAATATTACAATTTAGAACCAAAGTTGGACATATCATATAGTGCTTTATATAACCAGTTAATAGCTAGTTGCAAACTCCAAATAAATGGATGATCTCAAGGTACAAGACTGATAACAATAGCCTCACGTGTAACGTCCATGGTACCATCATCTTCAGGTGGTAAAGGGTTGGCACTTGTAAATGGCTATGGAGGTTGCACGTATGCATCATTGTCAAACTTGTCAAACTGCTCATCACGTAACTTGCTATCACGAATGTAGTTGTGAAGTCACATGCGTGCAGTGATTATCATCTTTCTGGCTCCCGTTTGTACCGTGATATGCCTTGGAGAATACGTTATTTCATGTTGAGGACACCAAACTTTCTTTTGAAAACTTTTTGCAAAGAAGAATGACGATGGTTGAATGTCTGATACCTCCCCATGGGAGGGTGTTATTGGAAATCAGGTACATGATACCGTTGCCCTTTGTATGGTGCTAGATATCCAACTCTGTTGGGATATCCAGAGTCGACAAGGTTGTATTTATCTACAATAAGACATCATGTATATAAGAATATGCATGCATACCCGTACATAATAACATGCGTACATACAAGAGATTACCTGTGGGTGGTTGTGGAAAATGCTCATAACGAACTATAGCATCGCTCAATACACGTGTGTCATGAACAGATCCGTGCAATCCAGGAATAACAAAAGTGAACCTCATATCGAAATCACACATAACCATGACATTTTCTCTTGTGTGTTGGGGCTTCAATTCCTTGGGCACAATCACTTTAATGTGTGTTCCATCTATGCCTCAAATAGCATTTTGAAATGAGGCCAGAACCTTGTTTTTCTAAGTATGGGATGAGGTTCAGAGAAAGATGGATCCATTGGTCTAATGTAGTCACCGGCCATGCAGACTACACACTCCAAAACCTCGTGGAATTTTTTGTTAGTGACAGGAGGACTATGTGCAAACCAATCTGCAACATTGTCAGTAGTCTGCGTTGCCCCCAAAGTCCATAGAAAAAGTGTTACAGGGAGAGAGTATGAGGAAGAAGAGAGGCGGGGGACGAGCAAACCTGGTCGGGTGGAGGCCGGTCGCGTCCTGCTGCCGAGCGGAGGGAAGGGTGTTGGGGAACGTAGCAGAAATTCAAAAATTTTCTACGTGTCACCAAGATCTATCTATGGAGAAACCAGCAACGAGGGGAAGGAGAGTGCATCTACATACCCTTGTAGATCGCTAAGCGGAAGCGTTCAAGAGAACGGGGTTGAAGGAGTCGTACTCGTCGTGATCCAAATCACCGGAGATCCTAGTGCCGAACGGACGGCACCTCCGCGTTCAACACACGTACAGCCCGGTGACGTCTCCCATGCGTTGATCCAGCAAGGAGAGAGTGAGAGGTTGAGGAAGACTCCATCCAGCAGCAGCACAACGGCACGGTGGTGATGGAGGAGCGTGGTGATCCAGTAGGGCTTCGCCAAGCACCGCGGGAGAGGAGACGTACTTGGGAGAGGGGGAGGGCTGCGCCAGAACATGTGGTTCGGCTGCCCTCCCACCCCTCCACTATTTATAGGTGGGGGAAAGAGGGGGCCGGCCCCCCTAGATCCCATCTAGGGTTGGGGGCGGCGGCCAAGGGGGGAGGAGTGCCTCCCAAGTCAAGTGGAGGCCTCCCCTTTTAGGGTTTTCCCCTTCCCATGCGCATGGGCCTTGGGGGGGCTGGTGCCCCTGGCCCATTAAGGCTAGGGCGCGCCCCCTACAGCCCATGCTACTGTATTGGACGTGGTGGAACAATTTCCGGACCTCCGGACCCCTCTAGAATCCTCCGGAACCTTCTGGAAGCTTCCCAGTACAATACCGAAAAAACCCGAACTTTTTCCGGAACCCGAACAACAACTTTCCATATAAAAATCTTTACCTCCGGACCATTTCGGAACTCCTCGTGACGTCCGGGATCTCATCTGGGACTCCGAACAACATTCGGTAACCACATACAAACTTCCTTTATAACCCTAGCGTCATCGAACCTTAAGTGTGTAGACCCTACGGGTTCAGGAACCATGTAGACATGACTGAGACGTTCTCCGGTCAACAACCAACAGCGGGATCTGGATACCCATGTTGGCTCCCACATGTTCCACGATGATCTCATCGGATGAACCACGATGTCAAGGACTCAATCAATCTCGTATACAATTCCCTTTGTCTAACGGTATTGTACTTGCCCGAGATTCGATCGTCGGTATACCGATACCTTGTTCAATCTCGTTACCGGCAAGTCTCTTTACTCGTTTCGTAACACATCATCCCGTGATCAACCCCTTGGTCACATTGTGCACATTATGATGATGTCCTACCGAGTGGGCCCAGAAATACCTCTCCGTTTACACGGAGTGACAGATCCCAGTCTCGATTCGTGCCAACCCAACAGACACTTTCGGAGATACCTGTAGTGCACCTTTATAGCCACCCAGTTATGTTGTGACGTTTGGTACACCCAAAGCATTCCTACGGTATCCGGGAGTTGCACAATCTCATGGTCTAAGGAAAAGATACTTGACATTATAAAAGCTTTAGCATACGAACTACACGATCTTTGTGCTAGGCTTAGGATTGGGTCTTGTCCATCACATCATTCTCCTAATGATGTGATCCCGTTATCAACGACATCCAATGTCCATGGTCAGGAAATCGTAACCATCTGTTGATCAACGAGCTAGTTAACTAGAGGCTTACTAGGGACATGGTGTTGTCTATGTATCCACACATGTATATGAGTTTCCTATCAATACAATTATAGCATGGATAATAAGCGATTATCATGAACAAGGAAATATAATAATAACTAATTTATTATTGCCTCTAGGGCATATTTCCAACAGTCTCCCACTTGCACTAGAGTCAATAATCTAGTTCACATCGCCATGTGATTAACACTCACAGGTCACATCACCATGTGACCAACATTGAAAGAGTTTACTAGTGTCATTAAACTAGTTCACATCATCATGTGATTAAGACTCAATGAGTTCTGGGGTTTGATCATGTTTTGCTTGTGAGAGAGGTTTTAGTCAACGGGTCTGCAACATTCAGATCCGTATGTACTTCGCAATTCTCTATGTCATATTGTAAATGCTACTTCCACGCTCCACTTGGAGCTATTCCAAATGGTCGCTCCACTATACGTATCCAGTTTGCTACTCAGAGTCACTCGGATAGGTGTTAAAGCTTGCATCAACATAACCCTTTACGCCGAACTCTTTATCACCTCCATAATCGAGAAACATGTCCTTATTTACTCCAAGGACAATTTTTGACTGCTGTCCAATGATCCATTCCTGGATCATTCTTGTACCCCTTGACTGACTCATGGCAAGGCACACTTCCGGTGCGGTACACAGCATAGCATACTATAAAGCCTACGTCTGAAGCATAAGGGACGACCTTCGTCCTTTTTCTCTATTCTGCCGTGGTCGAGCTTTAAGTCTTAACTTCATACCTTACTACTCACGCAAGAACTCTTTCTTTGACTGATCCATCTTGAACACCTTCAAGATCATGTCAAGGTATGTGCTCATTTGAAAGTACTATTGAGCGGTTTTTGATCCATCCTCATAGATCTTGATGCTCAATGTTCAAGCAGCTTAATCCAGGTTTTCTATTGAAAGACACTTTTCAAATAACCCTATATGCTTTCCAGAAATTCTACATCATTTCTGATCAACAATATGTCAACAACATATACTCATCAGAAATTCTATAGTGCTCCCACTCACCTCCTTGGAAATACAAGTTTCTCATAAACTTTGTATAAATCCAAAATCTTTGATCATCTCATCAAAGCGTACATTCCAACTCCGAGATGCTTACTCCAGTCCTTAGAAGGATCGCTGGAGCTAGCATAGCTTTAGCATCCTTAGGATTGACAAAACCTTTCTGATTGTATAAAATACAACCTTTCCTTATGAAAACTGGTAAGGAAACTCGTTTTGACATCCATCTGCCAGATTTCATAAATGCAGCTAATGCTAACATGATTCCGACGGACTTAAGCATTGCTACGGATGAGAAAATCTCATCCTAGTCAACTCCTTGAACTTGTGAAAAAACTCTTCGCCACAAGTCGAGCTTCATAGATGGTGACATTACCATCCACGTCTGTCTTCTTCTTAAAGATCCATTTATCTCAATGGCTTGCCGATCATCGGGCAAGTCCACCAAAGTCCATGCTTTGTTCTGATACATGGATCCTATCTCGGATTTCATGGCTTCTAACCATTTGTCAGAATTTGGGCCCACCATCGCTTCTCCATAGCTCGTAGGTTCATTGTTGTCTAGCAACATGACCTTCAAGACAGGATCACCGTACCACTCTGAAGCAGTACGCGTCCTTGTTGTCCTACGAGGTTCGGTAGTGACTTGATCCGAAGCTTCATGATCACTATCATAAGCTTCCACTTCAATTGGTGTAGGTGCCACAGGAACAACTTCCTGTGCCCTGCTACACACTTGTTGAAGTGACGGTTCAATAACCTCATCAAGTCTCCACCATCCGCCCACTCAATTCTTTTGAGAGAAACCTTTCCTCGAGAAAGGACTCGATTCAAGAAACAATCCCTATTGCTTTCGGATTTGAATTAGGAGGTATACCCAACTGTTTTTGGGTGTCCTATGAAGATGCATTTTATCCGCTTTGGGTTCAAGCTTATCAACCTGAAACTTTTTCACATAAGCGTCGCAGCCCCAAACCTTTAAGAAACGACAACTTAGGTTTCTCCAAACCACAGTTCAAATGGTGTCGTCTCAACGGAATTACGTGGTGCCCTATTAAAGTGAGTGCAGTTGTCTCTAATGCCTAACCCATGAACGATAGTGGTAATTCGATAAGAGACATCATGGTACGCACCATATCCAATAGGGTGCACCTATGATGTTCAGACACACCATCACACTATGATGTTCCAGGCGGTATTAATTGTGAAACAATTTCCACGATGTCTTAATTGCGTGCCAAAGCTCATAACTCAGATACTCATTTCTATGATCATATCATAGACATTTTATCCTCTTGTCACAATGATCTTCAACTTCACTCTGAAATTACTTGAACTATTCAATAATTCAGACTTGTGTTTCATCAAGTAAATATACTCAACATCTACTCGAATCATCTGTGAAGTAAGAACATAACGATATTCACTGCATGCCTCAGCACTCATTGGACTGCACACATCAAAATGTGTTACTTCCAACAAGTTTCTATCTTGTTCCATCTTACTGAAAACGAGGCTTTTCAGTCATCTTGTCCATGTGGTATGATATGCATATCTCAAGTGATTCAAAATCAAGTGAGTCCAAATGATCCATCTGCATGGAGTTTCTTCATGCGTATACACCAATAGACATGGTTCGCATGTCTCAAACTTTTCAAAAACGAGTGAGTCCAAAGATCCATCAACATGGAGCTTCTTCATGCATTTTATACCAATATGACTTACATGGCAGTGCCACAAGTAAGTGGTACTATCATTACTATCTTATATCTTTTGGCATGAAAATGTGTATCACTACTATCGAGATTCAATAAACCATTCCTTTAGGTGCAAGACCATTGAAGGTATTATTCAAATAAATAGAGTAACCATTATTCTCCTTAAATGAATAACCGTATTGCGATAGACGTAATCCAATCATGTCTATGCTCAACGCAAACACCAAATGACAATTATTCAGGTTTAATACTAATCTTGATGGTAGAGGGAGCGTGCGATGTTTGATCACATCAAACATGGAAACACTTCCAACACATATTGTCAGCTCACCTTTAGCTAGTCTCTGTTTATTCCGTAGCTTTTATTTCGAGTTACTAACACTTAGCAACCGAACCGGTATCCAATACCCTGGTGCTACTAGGAGTACTAGTAAAGTACACATTAACATAATGTATATCCAATATACTTCTATCGACCTTGCCAGCCTTCTCATCTACCAAGTATCTAGGGTAATCCTGCTCCAGTGGTTGTTCCCCTTATTACAGAAGCACTTAATCTTGGATTTGGGTTCAACCTTGGGTTTCTTCACTAGAGCAGCAACTGATTTGCCGTTTCATGAAGTATCCCTTCTTGCCCTTTCCCTTCTTGAAACTAGTGGTTTCACCAACCATCAACAATTGATGCTCCTTCTTGATTTCTAATTTCGCGGTGTCAAACATCGCGAATACCTCAAGGATCATCATATCTATCCCTGATATGTTATAGTTCATCACGAAGCTCTAGCAGCTTGGTGGCAATGACTTTGAAGAAACATCACTATCTCATCTGGAAGATCAACTCCCACTCGATTCAAGTGATTGTTGCACTCAGACAATCTGAGCACAAGCTCAGCGATTGAGCTTTTCTCTCTTAGTTTGCAGGCTAAGAAAATCGTCGGAGGTCTTATAACTCTTGACGTGGGCACGGGCTTGAAATCCCAATTTCAGCCCTCGAAACATCTCATATGTTCCGCGACGTTTCAAAAACGTCTTTGGTGCCTCAACCCTAAACCGTTTAACTGAACTATCACGTAGTTATCAAAACGTGTATGTCTGATGTTCGCAACATCCACAAACGACATTTGGGGTTCAGCACACTGAGCGGTGCATTAAGGACATAAGCTTTCTACTGTCCGCATGATCGCTACTGTCAACTTTCAACTATATTTTCTCTAGGAACATATCTAAACAGTGGAACTAAAGCGCGAGCTTACGACATAAAGATCTTTTGACTATGTTCAAGATAATTAAGTTCATCTTATGAACTCCCACTCAGATAGACATCCCTCTAGTCATCTAAGTGATTACATGATCCGAGTCAACTAGGCCGTGTCCGATCATCACGTGAGACAGACTAGTCATCATCGGTGAACATCTTCATGTTGATTGTATCTACTATACGACTCATGCTCGACCTTTCGGTCTCTGTGTTCCGAGGCCATGTCTGTACATGCTAGGCTCGTCAAGTTAACCCTAAGTGTTTCGCGTGTGTAAATCTGTCTTACACCCGTTGTATGTGAACGTAAGAATCCATCCCACCCGATCATCAGGTGGTGCTTAGAAGCGACGAACTTTAGCAACGGTGCACAGTTAGGGGAGAACACTTCTTGAAATTGTTGTAAGGGATCATCTTATTTACTACCGTCGTTCTAAGTAAACAAGATGCATAAACATGATAAACATCACATGCAATCAAATAGTGACATGATATGGCCAATATCATATTGCTCCTTTTGATCTCCATCTTCGGGGCTCCATGATCTTCATCGTCACCGGCATGACACCATGATCTCCATCATCATGATCTCCATCATCGTGTCTCCATGAAGTTGTCTCGCCAACTTATTACTTCTACTACTATGGCTACCGATTAGCAATAAAGTAAAGTAATTGCATGGTGTTGTTCAATGACACGCAGGTCATACAATAAATAAAGACAACTCCTATGGCTCCTGCCGGTTGTCATACTCATCGACATGCAAGTCGTGATTCCTATTACAAGAACATGATCAATCTCATACATCACATATCATTCATCACACTCTTCTTGGCCATATCACATCACATAGCATACCCTGCAAAAACAAGTTAGACGTCCTCTAATTGTTGTTTGCATGTTTTACGTGGCTGCTATGGGTTTCTAGCAAGAACGTTTCTTATCTACGCAAAAACCACAACGTGATATGTCAATTGCTATTTACCCTTCATAAGGACCCTTTTCATCGAATCCGTTCTGACTAAAGTGGGAGAGACTGGCACCCGCTAGCCACCTTATGCACCAAGTGCATGTCAGTCGGTGGAACCTGTCTCACGTAAGAGTACATGTAAGGTCGGTCCGGGCCGCTTCATCCCACAATACCATCAAAACAAGATTGGACTAGTAACGGTAAGCATATTGAACAAAATCAACGCCCACAACTACTTTGTGTTCTACTCGTGCAAAGAATCTACGCAACAGACCTAGATCATGATGCCACTGTTGGGGAACGTAGCAGAAATTCAAAATTTTCCTACGTGTCACCAAGATCTATCTATGGAGAAACCAGCAACGAGGGGAAGGAGAGTGCATCTACATACCCTTGTAGATCGCTAAGCAGAAGCGTTCAAGAGAACGGGGTTGAAGGAGTCGTACTCGTCGTGATCCAAATCACCGGAGATCCTAGTGCCGAACGGACGGCACCTCCGCGTTCAACACACGTATAGCCCGGTGACGTCTCCCACGCCTTGATCCAGCAAGGAGAGAGGGAGAGGTTGAGGAAGACTCCATCCAGCAGCAGCACAACGGCATGGTGGTGATGGAGGAGCGTGGTGATCCAGCAGGGCTCCGCCAAGCACCGCGGGAGAGGAGACGTACTTGGGAGAGGGGGAGGGCTGCGCCAGAACATGTGGTTCGGCTGCCCTCCCACCCCTCCACTATTTATAGGTGGGGGAAAGAGGGGGCCGGCCCCCCTAGATCCCATCTAGGGTTGGGGGCGGCGGCCAAGGGGGGAGGAGTGCCTCCCAAGTCAAGTGGAGGCCTCCCCTTTTAGGGTTTTCCCCTTCCCATGCGCAGGGCCTTGGGGGGGCTGGTTTCCCTGGCCCATTAAGCCTAGGGCGCCCCCCTACAGCCCATGCTACTGTATTGGACGTGGTGGAACAATTTCCGGACCTCCGGACCCCTCCGGAATCCTCCGGAACCTTCTGGAAGCTTCCCGGTACAATACCGAAAAAACCCGAACTTTTTCCGGAACCCGAACAACAACTTTCCATATAAAAATCTTTACCTCCGGACCATTCCGGAACTCCTCGTGACGTTCGGGATCTCATCTGGGACTCCGAACAACATTCGGTAACCACATACAAACTTCCTTTATAACCCTAGCGTCATCGAACCTTAAGTGTGTAGACCCTACGGGTTCGGGAACCATGTAGACATGACCGAGACATTCTCCGGTCAACAACCAACAGCGGGATCTGGATACCCATGTTGGCTCCCACATGTTCCACGATGATCTCATCGTATGAACCACGATGTCAAGGACTCAATCAATCCCGTATATAATTCCCTTTGTCTAACGGTATTGTACTTGCCTGAGATTCGATCGTCGGTATACCGATACCTTGTTCAATCTCGTTACCGGCAAGTCTCTTTACTCGTTCCGTAACACATCATCCCGTTATCAACCCCTTGGTCACATTGTGCACATTATGATGATGTCCTACCGAGTGGGCCCAGAGATACCTCTCCGTTTACACGGAGTGACAAATCCCAGTCTTGATTCGTGCCAACCCAACAGACACTTTCGGAGATACCTGTAGTGCACCTTTATAGCCACCCAGTTACGTTGTGACGTTTGGTACACCCAAAGCATTCCTACGGTATCCGAGAGTTGCACAATCTCATGGTCTAAGGAAAAGATACTTGACATTAGAAAAGCTTTAGCATACGAACTACACGATCTTTGTGCTAGGCTTAGGATTGGATCTTGTCCATCACATCATTCTCCTAATGATGTGATCCCGTTATCAATGACATCTAATGTCCATGGTCAGGAAACCGTAACCATCTGTTGATCAACGAGCTAGTTAACTAGAGGCTTACTAGGGACATGGTGTTGTCTATGTATCCACACATGTATATGAGTTTCCTATCAATACAATTGGATAATAAATGATTATCATGAACAAGGAAATATAATAATAACTAATTTATTATTGCCTCTAGGGCATATTTCCAACAAAGGGAGGGCCGGCCGAGCAGGCGGCCGGGCGCGTCCTGCTACAGGGCATGGATGGAGGTCGGGTCGGGCGGGGAAGAGTCGAGGAGGGGCAGCCAGGCGGGGAGGATTCGAGGAGAAGGGGCGGCCGGGTCAGGGCAGTGTCGTAGGGGCCTCCCGCCGGTGGATCTGATGACGCCGGGGCAGAGAGCAGCTTGCGGCGTGCCAACCTTAGCACAAGGAGGCTAGGCACAATGACTGTGCAGGGTGGACGAAGGGGTTCGATGAAATCCCCTGCTTTCGGGCCTCGCTCGGGATGCCGGAGTGGTTGTAAATTGAGTTGCCAATAGGGGTATTAGTTCAAACCAAACAATTTAGTTTTAAGGGGCTGGCTAGATTTGCGAGAATTGTCAAGTTTTGGCGATTCTAAATTGCACTACAATTCTGGGATGATTTTGGACGGTTTCTGGGGCAGAGACGAGTTTTTTTTTTTTTGCAATTTTGATTGCCCGGACAGTGATTTTTCATAATCGAGCCAAAAGAACTGGCTCCTAGGGAAGCAGCAAGAGGACCGATGCAGTCGGTGCGCTGGGCTGCGCGGCTAGGCTGTTTTTCATCGAGATTTTCCACTACAGAGTTTGGACAGAGAAACCGCACCCGGACTCGGGGCTGCGCCTCTTTTCTTTAAGAGAGAAATTCTTCATTCAAATTACGAATCAGTATAAAGTAGTTGCCTTTTACAAGCATACTGAAACGCAAACACAAAGAACCATGAATACCTAGAATACTCTAAGACAATCATAACACAAGAAGATCTCCGAAGCTCTGTGTCATCATCCCTGAATCTTGAAAGAAGACCCCTGCAGCAGAAGGATCTGCAACCAGTCACAAACAGGTCATCATCTTCGCCCACGGTACAATTGCCGCCACGCTGCTTCCTTCTTTGTTGACACCAGCGCTGAGAAGGCATGGACATCAATCCAACACACCTGCAACAGTCGTCGCCATCTTTGGCTTTGAGTACCGTGAAAAGTGTCCCTTCCAAAAAGAAGAGAACTCGAGTCATCCGACCGGTCCAGCACCACGGCCGGGCCATCCGTCCGGACAAAGCAGGATCTCCCACCAGCATCAGCGCAGAGGAAGGAGAAGAACAGCAGCAGCAAATCATACCAATAAGGAAGAAGAAAGGTCTTCGTCTTCCTGCATCCATCACCCATCTGAGGATCCAAACGGCCAGTGCCGATAGACCTCCAACCACCATAGCCCGCGACCTCGACGAGATCTGGGGATCCCCAACACCGCTGGCTCCTAGACGAAGGCAAAAGCCTCGCCTGACTGCAAACGGAGCCCGGAGAAACTTATTCCGACGCGACACCACCGCAACGGCCTCGGCAGCGTCTTCCTCAACCCTAACCCTATCACACACCCACCTAGCGAACAGACCCGGGGTTCCCCCTTCCTCCCGCCGCCGGAGCGGCCGACGGAGAGAGAGGGAACCGGTGGCGTCACCGGCGACGCGCAAGGGATCCCGGTCGCCTCCTCCGATCGCCTGATGTGATCCTATTTTTTCGCAACCGTGAGTACTATTGACGGTCCACGTATTACGGAAGCCTTTCCCTTTGCCCTCCCCTCGGCTCGCTCCGCCGATTGTGTGTGCGAAAATCCTACTCCTGGGGCTGCGCCTCTCGAACCACATTCGTCCTGCTGCCATATAAATGGTCAGATCGACCTAGCTAAACCCAGACCCAAATTAATTTTTCCGCTGCTCCCCTGAGCACCACTCTCACAACTCACAAGTCACACCTTCCACTGCGAGGAGGCAGAAGCAAAACCCCGAGCGATAAGCTGCCTCCGGGCGGCAAGATGATATCGTTGCATGACCTGTACACGGTCCTCGCGGCGGTGGTTCCGCTCTACGTGGCGATGATCCTGGCGTACGGCTCGGTGAGGTGGTGGGGCATCTTCACGCCCGACCAGTGCTCCGGCATCAACCGCTTCGTCGCCATCTTCGCCGTGCCGCTGCTCTCCTTCCACTTCATCTCCACCAACGACCCCTACGAGATGAACCTCCGCTTCCTGGCCGCGGACACGCTGCAGAAGTTCCTCGTCCTGGCCCTGCTCGCCGCGTGCTCCCGTCTGATCCCCTCGCGGCTGGACTGGTCCATCACGCTCTTCTCGCTGTCGACGCTGCCCAACACGCTCGTCATGGGGATCCCTCTGCTCGTAGCCATGTACGGCCCCTACGCTGGCTCGCTCATGGTCCAGATTGTCGTGCTCCAGTGCATCATCTGGTACACGCTGCTGCTCTTCCTCTTCGAGTTTCGCGCCGCTCGCATGCTAATCGCTGATCAGTTCCCCGACACCGCGGCGTCCATCGTGTCGCTGCATGTAGACCCCGACGTGGTGTCGCTGGAGGGCGGCCGTGCGGAGACGGAGTCCGAGGTGGCGGCCGACGGGCGGTTGCATGTCACCGTGCGCCGGTCCTCGGTGTCGAGGCGGTCGACGCTGCTGGTGACGCCGCGGCCGTCAAATCTGACGGGCGCGGAGATCTACTCCTTGAGCTCGTCGCAGAACCCCACCCCGCGGGGCTCCAACTTCAACCAGGCGGACTTCTTCGCCGTCGTCGGTGGTGCGCCGCCCGCCAGGGTGGGCGACTCGAGCTTCGGCGCCTCCGAGCACTACTCGGTGCAGTCGTCGCAGAGGCCGACGCCGAGGGAGTCCAACTTGGAGGAGCACTCGGCAGGGCCAAAGCAAGCCATGACAGACGCCGGAGCGCAGCACAACCATGACGCCAAGGAGCTCCACATGTTCGTGTGGAGCTCCAGCGCCTTTCCCGTCTCAGAAGTAGTAAGCGGCTTGCCGGTGTTCAGCGGCGGTACAGACGCAGCGCATCTCGATGCCGCCGCCAAGGAAATCCGCATGGTTGTCCCCGCGGACCCGCCGCAGAATGGCTCATGCAAAGGTTCGTCTCCACATTAATGCCATACTACGTCCATCACTACTTCACGGGTTTCATGTGCAAGGAAGAGTAAACGACATAGCAACTTGTAGATAACGGGGGCTACACCGCGGCAGCGAGGGGAGGCGGAAAGGCAGTGGAGGACGACGGCGACGCGGTGCAGGCCGGGCCGGACAGGCCGACGGCGAAGCTGAACTCCAGCCCCGGCGATGAGGACGGAGCGGAAACCGGGAAGCACCAAATGCCGCCGGCGAGCGTGATGACACGGCTCATACTAATCATGGTGTGGCGCAAGCTCATCCGCAACCCCAACACCTACTCCAGCCTAATCGGCCTCACCTGGTCCCTCATCGCCTTCCGGTACGTACGTACGGTTCTCCTTCCACTCACCTGGTATGCTTCACCTCATACCAGTAGGAGCGTACACTTTTCTTTTGCGGGGTCACTGGCACAAGTTTTTTTTTTTTTGGCACAAGTTAAGTTAGCCAGGCTGTGTGATTTTACATAGCACAGCGGAGAGGCGGCATGGATCGTTTGCCACTTGGCCAGTGTAAAATCTAGCTATGGATTCGTCTGGTGTGAGATGCGCGATGCTATCGACATTCTTGGCGATAGTATGGTAGGCTGCTTCAACAAGGAGGAGGCAGCAAAACTGTGCGGTGTAGGAGCTTTCTGCCGGTGGGGATAACCGAACCGAAAAAGCAGCTTCTACGTACCCGGACGGTGGTGTTGGCGGGCCAAGCAATCCGCTATTCCCGCGGGGGCCCGTAATGATCGTCCGGACACCAATAATAAAGTTGAAAGTTTGCACGGTGCACGGCTGCACAAGTACTACTGCACAGCTGTTTGGTTAGGCTAATCTCATCACTGTAATAATCATGGCCGTTAGCCTGTTACTACTCGTACATTTTATATCTTGTATAGCGGCTAACGATCTCGTCTTATCCGATCTAACGCATGCACGGGTGGGGTGATGTTCATGGATCGCAGGTGGCACGTCTCCATGCCAACGATGGTCGAGAAGTCCATCTCCATCCTCTCGGACGCTGGGCTGGGGATGGCCATGTTTAGCCTGGGTGGGTGCCCACGCCCCTTGTGCTCCTGTCTCCGCCTAGCCCTACACCGTGTCGCACCGCAATTAATCCTCCCCCCTCGCCCTCCTGCCCACACCCCGCATGCATGCATAACACCGTCAACCTTTGCCTGGGCAGGACTGTTCATGGCGCTGCAGCCGAGCATCATCGCCTGCGGCAACTCCGCCGCCGTCGCCTCCATGGCCGTCCGCTTCCTCGCGGGCCCTGCCATCACTGCTGCCGCGTCAGCCGCCGTCGGTCTCCGTGGGACGCTCCTCAAGGTCGCCATTGTTCAGGTAACTACGCACGCATGCCAGCTAAAAAAACACCACGCATGCATACACGTGAAAAGGTGTTTTTTTTTTTGCATGTTCTCCTAGACGTGGCTAGTTCTCATCTAAACAAGAGTTAATGCTCTTATATTATGGGGCTCCATGAGGCGGAGAGAGTAATATGTCACATTTAATTTTCACACCATTTGAGTTTACGTGAATATTCGTGTGTTACTTTTTTTGTTTTTCTTTACTCAAATATTTGAAAGGTATATAAGTTAGATGTGACTTTGTTAATTCTCATCTAGATGAAGATAGCAAATCCATTTTGTTAAATATCAATTAATCTGTGAAATATACATCAGCGAATTATACCAAATTCGTAGAGTATATGAAGCTCATACGTGAATGGGTACTCGAAAAACGGTTTTGCTAGGCCCTCTCTTATTGTGGGCTGAAGTTTAACTATATATTTTTAACCCCTCCATTCTAGGACTAGAATATAATGTGTATCGGATTTCGTGTAAGTCAAAATTGTGAATTTTTTTACCAAGATCTTTTGATAAAACATAGACATCTTCAATACCAAATAAATAACATATGAAAATACTTTTCGTGATGGATCTAATGATACAAATTTAATACTATACATATTGATATTTTTTTCTAAAACCTGATCAAACATGTACATGTTTGACTTTTAAAACTAATACATCTTTTTTTTTTGAAAAAGAACTAATACATCTTTTATTTTATAATAGAGAGAGTAAATTTTAAACTATACTAAAAAAATACTAGAGAGCCTAACAAACACTGACAGAGGGAGTATATGCTTTTAATAAGGGGATATAGCATTAAAAAATTGTGAATCAGGATATAGCATTAATTAACATAAACAAAATTAATCAATCTAGTTTATGAATAAAAGGGTGCACTATAGTTTTGGGATGAGAGTGTCTCTTTCTGCAGAAGGGGATGAGAGTGTTTATAGAAGCTGCACGCGCATCTTTGAGGGGACACAATTTCCTTACTTCAATAATTGCGTACGTATGTGTGTAGAAAATACCCTTCGCCCCGAATTACTTCTCGCAGAAATGATAAAAAATAGATATATCTAGGAATAAAATATATTTAAATACATCCATTTTCATGATAAGTAATTCCGGACGAAGGGTACTTTTTAATAACTTAATATGTCCTCCATCCGAAGTTATTTGTCTCTCAAATATAAATAGATGTATATGAGTATATCGAGAATAAGATATCTTTTAATGACATTAATTTGGCAGGCGGCTCTACCACAAGGGATCGTACCTTTTGTTTTCGCCAAGGAATACAACGTCCATCCTGCGATCCTGAGCACTGCGTGAGTGATTTCAAGTTACAATAAATGATGATGCATTGCCGAGTTGTCGCGTTTCGCACTGGGATTACCTTCTAACCATTTGTAAATCTTATTTCACAGCGTTATTTTTGGCATGCTAATAGCTCTTCCTATTACATTGGCCTACTACGCCCTTCTTGGACTGGTACACTGATCAATGGTGCTGCTGAAAACACACAGCAGAGTTAGACGTTTTAGTACTGCTGCAAGATCATACTTGTAAGCTTATAAGCTTAGTCCATGGATCGCACATGGCTTGTAATTTTGGGTCACATGCCTGTGAAAATCCCTTGCGATGGCAAAGCTGCCCTGCAATTTATGGCGTTGCTCACTTATTTTTGGTTCCAGGATTATAGACAGTATTATACATATAGCTTAATTAAAACCAGGATCAAGTGACACTTCTGGGGAGCCAGCCTATAGCACCAGGCCATTGGGTTACCAAACAAGCAAAACCTTCTTGATCATGCCTTACCCATGCTATCTCCATCTTGTTTGCATTAGTGTAACTATGTTGTAGCGTGTCCTCGATGCCCACCCTTTGAATGGTCTGATTGTTATTTCCCAATATTGCCTTTACCTCCCACTGCTACCATGCCATGTTCCTGCTTGATGTTCCATGTTCAGCCTTGCTTAGGTGTTTTTTCTTAAAGTGCCAGCTAAGGCTGGAATTTCATTGATTTAGCAGGGAGCAATGGAAAAAGTGACAAATGTGGTGATCCCGGGATCAAGGAGATAAGAAAAGAAATAAGGGAAAAAGAGGGGTGCCAACTGCACCATATCCGAGGCTACAATCTCATGGTGGATCCCCGAAGGGGCTCTGGAGGAATTTGACACCACTCTCTTGCCACAGGCTAAGATCTCTCCTAATCTCATCCAACACGTCTTGCACCCTTGCCTCGGTTCTCCTGAAAACGCAGTGGTTGCGTTGTTGCCAGATTTTCCACAGTGCAAGCATCACCAAAGCTTTTGTTCCTTTCATGAATGCTCGCTGTGTCACGGAGATCATGGTAGCCACCTTCTCTGGAGAGCTCTTGTTGTTGATTTTGCAAGCATGGTTCAGACCCTGACAGTGCTCCCACGAGGATAGTTCAGCCTAGATCATCCTCGTGAAGGTGCAATCCCAGAATAAGTGCGCAGAGCTCTCAAGGTTTCTAAGGCAGAGCTGGCAGAAGTAGTCGTTTGTCCAGCCTCTCCGCTGAAGACGGTCGTTGCACCACAGCCTGTTCTGGTGGAGGAGCCAAGCAAAAATCTTGAGCTTCGCCGGAGCCCAAGTACCCCAGATCAGGTCTTGGTACATGTATGTCGTCGATCCCAGAAACTGCAAGGTGTAAGCGGAGTGGGAGTTGTACTGGCCTGATCCATCGAAATTCCAGCGAATCTGGTCTTGGTCTTCGTCTTGCAGGGTTAGTTGTTGGTTCTGAACAAGGCGATGCAGGTTCAGAACCTCATTGACCAGGTCGTTGGTGTTGCCATGTGCCAGGTCCGAGATCCATCGATTGCCACCTACTGCTTGAGCCACCGTTCTGCCCTTACATTTTGAATGCTTGAAAAGTGTTAGGAAACAGAACTTGAGCGGCACCGCCCCTAGCCATGAGCTATGCCAGAAGCTCGCCGTCTTGCCGTTGCCAATGGTCACCGTCGTCGCGGCGTTGAAGAGGGTGTGGTCTGAGGCTTCACATGGGGGCTCCGTTCCTACCCAGGGTCGAGAGGGGTTTTTTTCCAGTTGTGCCAGAGCCATCGCAGACGGAGAGCACGACTGAACTTTGACAGGTTCAGTATGCCGAGCCCACCGTGCTCGATCGGGGAGCAGACCCGTTCCCAGTTGACCTTGCAGCTGCCGCCAGAGAGCTCTTGATCCTTTCCCCATAGAAAGCATTGTCTGCACTTGTCAATTTCCTTCAGGAGCTTTTTGGGTACTCGAAGCGCAGTGAGGGCGAAGGTGGGCAGGGCGGAGAGGACGCAGCGAACTAGGACGCGTCTGCCTGCTACGGAGAGCATTCGTCCCTTCCATCCCACGAGCCGGTCACGGACGCGGTCGAGGATGAATTGAAGGTGCACTAGGCGTAGCCGGCCCGTGGTGAGGGGTAAACCTAGGTGCCTTGCTTAGGTGTTGCTCGAGTCATGTCTTACCTGGATGTTGCTTCTTGGATTATTAAACTGGCTCTGAAGCACTTTGGTTATCTGGTACTTCTGGAGATAGCGGTGGGAGGCAAGGCTTTGTGCCTCGTTGTTTTGTTCCGCTTGAGTTGAACTAGGACCCAATTTCTTGTTAGCTTGATCCAAGACCGAGCGGGCTAACCTCTCGTGGGAGGTTTTATGCGTGCCCCATCCACCTATTTTCTTAAACTCGGAATTTTCCAAGGGCACACCTAGTTTGGGCTTATCCATTTGGGTATACGCATATTTGCATCTTTCATCATCTTAAAATGGCGGCTTTTACCATTGGGGGATATCCATGATAGATTGCATACATATAGGGAATTCCAGCATCGGCAAGTGGCTACCCTGGTTTTGGGCTCCAATTGACCTTTACCATATGTGCACACTTCTGGGTCCGTCTCGGATCTTCGACCAGACTCTCACGTATAACTAAGTCGGGTGCCTTCCTAGATTTGGATGCAGTGTAGGGGAAGTGTCATAGTCAATCAGAACCCCGCCGATACATGGCATATAATGTACTTAGATGGCCTTTAAGGGATGATCGAACGTGTATGGGTAACTTGGTGCACCACTGCGAGGATAAATCTACTCGAATAGCCGTGCCCGTTGTTATGGACGACTTGGAGCCTTATACCGGTTCAGAGAATAACTTCAATCTAATAATTCTGATTAAAAACTTGCTGACCGTGTGAGTGCCTTATGGGGTTCTTCCTCGTGGGGGATACCGCGGGGGGTGCAAGGTAGTTTATTATTGTGGAATAAGTTAAGTCGACGGAGTAATTGGCTCATATGCCCTCCCTGACCTTAGCTCTGATAGATGCAAGTTATAGCATGTCTTCATAGAATGCTTAGTGCTTACCGTCGCTAAACCACACCCCCTCATTTGAAATAGTTGCATACTGGCTTAGATCTAATCTAAGCCTTGTGGAGTATGTCATGTACTCACCCTTGCAACTACAAATGACTGCTGGAGAGGATCACTAGTACGATGATGTTGATGCGCCATACTACGTTAAGTAATTCGATGGTGACGAGTAGATAGGAGATCCCGGGTGGCAGCATGGAACCTAATGGGATAGGATCCCTGATTTACTTTCGAGCCTCTTAGGCAGTTAATATTTTGTTTGTACCCAGACTATTTGCATTTCATGGATGATGTTACGTTGGACCATGTGGTCCCGTCCATGTAATAATTTGGGTTTTGGCTCATGTGAGCCCCTATCTATATATTGCTTCTTATTAGATGATTATGTGATGTTAATATGATGTAATACCCCGCAGCGTATATCCATGCGTGTATGTTCTGAAGATATACGATGTGGGTAGGATTTGAATGGGCCTCTTTCTCGGGTTGACCTGAAAGGCTAAGCTTGGAATAGTGTGACATATGGATCCTTACATCGAAGGTCATCTCCTTTGTTTGGAGGGAGGCGTACAACTCGCTTGCAACCCAGAACAACAAATTCAAACACAATCTTGAGGAAAGGTGTACCTGTCCAGTTTGTGGAGGCGACAACAAAGACATTTTTCACGCCTTATGCAACTATAAGAATGCAAAAATATTGTGGCGAGCCATGGGCAATTAATGCGAGCTTCCCGTCCTGACAAATATCACATTGGTCGGTGCAGAGTGGTTTGTCCAGCTAGTCTGCGAGGTAAATGAGATGATGCGAGTTTGGCTGTTGATGCTTCTATGGAGGATTTGGCATGTGAGGAATGAAGTACTACACTCAAATCCCACTCCATCGGTTGAGGTTTCTACGAGGTTCTTGACTGGCTACTTATCTTCATTGTACTCCATTATGACCAATCCAGGTGTCAGAGTCGAATCTGTCAAATCTCGGGTAGGGGGTCCCGATCTGATAGCTTTGGCACGATGTAACAGGACAGAGAGGGGACACAATATTTACCAAGGTTCGGGCCCTCTCGAAGAGGTAAAACCCTACGTCCTGCTTTGTTTATATTGATTGTAGATGGGGTACAGATTGCAGGTTGATCTACCTCGAGATCGCATGTGAATGAGTTCTAGGATGTCTAGAATCTGATGTATCGACTAGCCTAGCCTAGGTTTATATAAGAGTATCGGAGGCCTAGGATAACATGAGTCCTAGTTGGCTACGTCGGTGGAGAAGAGTCTGCCACGGATTAGGAGTCTTTGTCTTGACCAGCAAGGCTTGTGGATTTTCCTTGTATGCGCCATGGGCCTTCTTAACGTGGCCCCTTGATGAACCGTCATGGGAGTCCTCGGCCCGCCCCCTAGCCAGGAGATGATATGGTGAGTACCCCCTAGTCCAGAACTCCGTCACCAGGCGCAGGCCAAGTACATGGGAATGTGGTTACTAACTCTTGCTTCCTGCATATACAAAACCCACATGTCATAACAACGTGATACTAGATGTAAGCTCTTGGTCCCTTTATGTTCTTGGGCATGTGAAGCTAAACATTGATGGCTCCATGCTCCACGAATGAGCCGGCGAATGTATGGTTATTAGGAATCATGATGGTTCCATTACTTTTTGCTCTTGCCGGCAGTAGGTATCTTGTGATGATATCCCACAGTCTGGAATTCATGCAATTAAACCGGGCCTTTGCTGGCACTGCAATGGAGTGGCCTCCCGATTGTTGTTGAATCGGAATGCCTGGAAGTGCTTTCATTGATCAAAAGCTAGGGGCCTAACAGATCGAAGAATGCTTTCCTGATTAGAGAGACTAAAGATGTTAAGGAGTAACGTGGTTCTTGTATTACTCGTATTCATCGCAGTTCTCGTTGTACTAGGTTTTTTATGGCTAACTTTGGTAGAACGCAAGCTTGTACTGTTGTGTGGCTTGTCTCTAGCCCACAGCGCATCTTGAACACTGCCAGCCAAGATTGTAATCCTTAATCTTTTTCTATAAAAGACAAATTATTCGCAAAAGAAAAGTGTTGTGATGCAAGATATGAACTCCAGGAATGTGGAACTACCTATTTAAACTTTTTTTGAAACGGAGGCAAAAGATTTACCTCATATATTAATTAAGAGGAGAATAAAGTTTTGTTAACAAGACCCCAAAAATAGAATAATTAATCTCTCGGTACAATTTTTACCAATTTTTTTGCACTAGCGGTGATGCACAATTTGACCCGGTCCTTAATTTTCCTTAACAAGACCATCGATTGTGTACTCTTGTGTCAAAATATATGGATGTTCCTATCATTCCAAATAGTCCAACCAATGAGCATTGTGAGAGATTCCATAATCTTCCTATAGGGGTGTCCCGGTCGGACCGCTTGATCCACCATTTGTTGACAGATCCTTCTAGGTGCTAAGAGGTAGTGTCAAAGACATCAAGGTAGAGCCAATTGTTGACCAAGTTCCAAAGGCGGATTGTGAAGTGGCACTTGAAGAAGAGGTGTGCACCAGACCCTTGCACTTGCTTGCAAAGAGGGCAAAGACTGCAATTTGTCCAACCCCTTTTGGCCAATCTATCGGCGGTACAAATCCTATCTTGAATGGTCAACCAAGCAAAGAACATGACCTTGGGAAGGGCCCAAGTTCTCCAAATCACGTGCTCCATAAGGGATTAGAATGTTCCTATAAATTGCACTGTGTACACGATAGCTGCGGAGTTAACCCCACTAGTAGTATGCTTCCAAACAATATTGTCTTTGACATGCACGACAAGGTGGAAGTCGTAAAGGATGGTCCAAAGAGCCACAAATTAGCGGATGTGCTCTAAAGTGAAGTTGTTGGGTATCTTAATTTTGGAGACCCAAGCATTCTACTTGAGGGCCTCCGCACCTTCCAACATTTACTCGTGAATGCCTTGATGGTGAGAGGCGATCTCTTTAGGTTTCTGGTTATAGATCCAAGGTGCCTCCCATAATGGAGTTTTAGCTCCATCACCAATGGTGATGTTGGTGCAGCGATAAAGAAGGTCCATGTCATGCTCATCACGCGGGTTGCCCATGCCAACCCATAGTTTTGACAGTTCCTTCCATTCAAACCATGGCCACTAAAGCCTCAAGGTGGGCACAAACTTTGTGGT
The DNA here is from genome assembly GCF_018294505.1 of Triticum aestivum. Classification (NCBI taxonomy): domain Eukaryota; kingdom Viridiplantae; phylum Streptophyta; class Magnoliopsida; order Poales; family Poaceae; genus Triticum; species Triticum aestivum. The sequence continues at coordinate 431,862,937 of NC_057801.1, forward strand.
GTTTAGCACCCTAAGGCCTCCACACTCATAAGGCCGACACATCATATACCATTTAACTTTGCATTTTGCTCTAGTTGTCTTGTCTGACCCGGACCACAGTAAGACCCGATGAAGCTTGCTGGTGTTGTTAAGGGAGATAGGAGGCACAATTAGAGGAGTAAGATCACCTACAACCGGACTTGGCAAATCCGGTCCCTTAAATTCCCACGGACGCGATCAGATGTGTCCGTGGAGTCTGATCGGTCACGCCTCAAATTTCTCTTCTCACAACCGGCACTTCGATAGCATACTTCAAATTCATACAAACTCATGCAACTACGTAATGCATCGGGACAATGGCATTCGACTACCAAAAATTGGCATGTTTACCTACGTAGTAGCTATGGAGAAGATCATCCACGAATGCCCTTGCCCTTCCCGGCGCCCTTGCCATCCTTCTCACGGAAGTAGCAACTGAAGATGTAGTACGGATCGAGTCGGATCTGCTCATCGCCAGAGTTGTTTGACCCGCCGCTGTCCTCTTCTCCTCCTTGGGAGGCAGTCCGACCATGGCATGGACCACCCGACTCTGCTCTCGGGTGAGGACGTGTGTGTTCCTCCATTGCCGTTTCTTTACAGTGCCATGCAGATGGCTTCCTCCTCCGCGGCAACGCGCGCCGCCGCCTCAGCCTCCGCCGCCGCCATTTCGGCAGCGAGTCGAGCCTTGGCAGCCCTCATCCTCTCCTTCCCGCTGTTGGGGAACGTAGCAGAAAATATATTTTTTCTACGCATCACCAAGATCAATCTATGGAGTCATCTAGCAATGAGAGAGAGGAGTGCACCTACATACCCTTGTAGATCGCGAGCGGAAGCGCTCAAGAGAACGGGGTTGATGGAGTTGTACTCGTCGTGATCCAAATCACCGATGATTCTAGCGCCGAACGGACGGCACCTCCGCGTTCAACACACGTACGGTTGGGGAAGACGTCTCCTCCTTTTTGATCCAGCAAGGGGGAGGGAGAGGTTGATGGAGATCCAGCAGCACGACGGCGTGGTGGTGGAAGCAGCGGTGATCTTGGCAGGGCTTCGCCAAGCTCAGCGAGAGGGAAAGGTGTTACGGAGGGAGAGGGAGGCGCCAGGAGCAGGGGTGTGCAGCCCTCCCTCCCCCCTATTTATATAGGGGCCCTGGGGGGCGTCCCCCTAGAGATTTAATCTCAAGGGGGGCGGCGGCCAAGGGGGGGACTTGCCCCCCAAGCTAAGTGGGGCGCCCCCCACCCCTAGGGTTTCCAACCCTAGGCGCAGGAGGAGGCCCAAGGGGGGCGCACCAGCCCACCAGGGGCTGGTTCCCTTCCCCACTTCAGCCCATGGGGCCCTCCGGGATAGGTGGCCCCACCCGATGGACCCCCGGGACCCTTCCGGTGGTCCCGGTACAATACCGGTGACCCCTGAAACTTTCCCGATGGCCGAAACTAGACTTCCTATATACAAATCTTCACCTCCGGGCCATTACGGAACTCCTCGTGACGTCCGGGATCTCATCCGGGACTCCGAACAACTTTCGGGTTACCGGATACTAATATCTCTACAACCCTAGCGTCACTGAACCTTAAGTGTGTAGACCCTACGGGTTCGGGAGACATGCAGACATGACCGAGACGACTCTCTGGCCAATAACCAACATCGGGATCTGGATACCCATGTTGGCTCCCACATGCTCCTCGATGATCTCATCGGATGAACCATGATGTCGAGGATTCAAGTAATCCCGTATACAATTCCCTTTGTCAATCGGTACGTTACTTGCCCGAGATTCGATCGTCGGAATCCCAATACCTCGTTCAATCTCGTTACCAGCAAGTCACTTTACTCATACCGTAATGCATGATCCCATTACCAACCACTTGGTCACTTTGAGCTCATTATGATGATGCATTATCGAGTGGGCCCAAAGATACCTCTCCGTCATACGGAGTGACAAATCCCAGTCTCGATTCGATTCAACCCAACAGACACTTTCGAAGATACCTGTAGTATACCTTTATAGCCACCCAGTTATGTTGTGGCGTTTGGTACACCCAAAGCACTCTTACGGTATCCGGGAGTTACACGATCTCATGGTCTAAGGAAATGATACTTGACATTAGAAAAGCTCTAGCAAACGAACTACACGATCTTGTGCTATGCTTAGGATTGGGTCTTGTCCATCACATCATTCTCCCAATGATGTGATCCTGTTATCAATGACATCCAATGTCCATGGTCAAGAAACCGTAACCATCTATTGATAAATGAGCTAGTCAACTAGAGGCTCACTAGGGACATGTTGTGGTCTATGTATTCACACATGTATTACGATTTCCGGATAACACAATTATAGCATGAACAATAGACAATTATCATGAACAAGGAAATATAATAATAACCATTTTATTATTGCCTCTAGGGCATATTTCCAACAGTCTCCCACTTGCACTAGAGTCAATAATCTAGTTATATTGTGATGAATCGAACACCCATAGAGTTCTGGTGTTGATCATGTTTTGCTCGCGGAAGAGGTTTAGTCAACGGATCTGCGACATTCCGATCTGTGTGCACTTTACAAATATCTATGTCTCCATCTTGAACATTTTCACGAATGGAGTTGAAGCGACGCTTGATGTGTCTGGTCTTCTTGTGAAACCTGGGCTCCTTGGCAAGGGCAATGGCTCCAGTGTTGTCACAGAAGAGAGTCATCGGCCCCGACGCATTGGGAATAACTCCTAGGTCGGTAATGAACTCCTTCATCCAGATTGCTTCATGTGCTGCCTCCGAGGCTGCCATGTACTCCGCTTCACATGTAGATCCCGCCACGACGCTTTGCTTGCAACTGCACCAGCTTACTGCCCCACCATTCAAAATATACACGTATCCGGTTTGTGACTTAGAGTCATCCAGATCTGTGTCGAAGCTAGCGTCGACGTAACCCTTTACGACGAGCTCTTCGTCACCTCCATATACGAGAAACATATCCTTAGTCCTTTTCAGGTACTTCAGGATATTCTTGACCGCTGTCCAGTGTTCCATGCCGGGATTACTTTGGTACCTTCCTACCAAACTTACGGCAAGGTTTACATCAGGTCTGGTACACAGCATGGCATACATGATAGACCCTATGGCCGAGGCATAGGGGACGACACTCATCTTTTCTCTATCTTCTGCCGTGGTCGGACATTGAGCCGAGCTCAATTTCACACCTTGCAACACAGGCAAGAACCCCTTCTTGGACTGATCCATATTGAACTTCTTCAATATCTTATCAAGGTATGTGCTTTGTGAAAGACCTATGAGGCGTCTCGATCTATCTCTATAGATCTTGATGCCTAATATGTAAGCAGCTTCTCCAAGGTCCTTCATTGAAAAACACTTATTCAAGTAGGCCTTAATGCTGTCCAAAAGTTCTATATCATTTCCCATCAAAAGTATGTCATCCACATATAATATGAGAAATGCTACAGAGCTCCCACTCACTTTCTTGTAAACGCAGGCTTCTCCATAAGTCTGCATAAACCCAAACGCTTTGATCATTTCATTAAAGCGAATGTTCCAACTCCGAGATGCTTGCACCAGCCCATAGATGGAGCGCTGGAGCTTGCATACCTTGTTAGCATTCTTAGGATCGACAAAACCTTCCGGCTGCATCATATACAATTCTTCCTTAAGAAAGCCGTTAAGGAATGCCGTTTTGACGTCCATTTGCCATATCTCATAATCATAGTATGCGGCAATTGCTAACATGATTCGGACGGACTTCAGCTTCGCTACGGGTGAGAAGGTCTCATCGTAGTCAACCCCTTGAACTTGTCGATAACCCTTAGCGACAAGTCGAGCCTTATAGATGGTAACATTACCATCCGCGTCCGTCTTCTTCTTAAAGATCCATTTATTTTCTATCGCTCGCCGATCATCGGGCAAGTCTGTCAAAGTCCATACTTTGTTTTCATACATGGATCCTATCTCGGATTGCATGGCTTCAAGCCATTTGTTGGAATCTGGGCCCGCCATCGCTTCTTCATAGTTCGAAGGTTCACCGTTGTCTAACAACATGATTTCCAGGACAGGGTTGCCATACCATTCTGGTGTGGAACGTGTCCTTGTGGACCTTCGAAGTTCAGTAGCAACTTGATCCGAAGTACCTTGATCATCATCATTAACTTCCTCTCTAGTCGGTGCAGGCACCACAGGAACATCTTCCTGAGCTGCGCTACTTTCCGGTTCAAGAGGCAGTACTTCATCGAGTTCTACTTTCCTCCCACTTACTTCTCTCGAGAGAAACTCTTTCTCCAGAAAGGACCCGTTCTTGGCAACAAAGATCTTGCCTTCGGATCTGAGGTAGAAGGTATACCCAATGGTTTCCTTAGGGTATCCTATGAAGACGCATTTTTCCGACTTGGGTTCGAGCTTTTCAGGTTGAAGTTTCTTGACATAAGCATCGCATCCCCAAACTTTTAGAAACGACAGCTTAGGTTTCTTCCCAAACCATAATTCATACGGTGTCGTCTCAACGGATTTAGACGGTGCCCTATTTAAAGTGAATGTAGCTGTCTCTAGAGCGTATCCCCAAAATGATAGCGGTAAATCGGTGAGTGACATCATAGATCGCACCATATCCAATAGAGTGCGATTACGACGTTCGGACACACCGTTACGCTGAGGTGTTCCAGGCGGCGTGAGTTGTGAAACGATTCCACATTTCCTTAAGTGCGTACCAAATTCATGACTTAAATATTCTCCCCCACGATCTGATCGTAAGAACTTTATCTTTCGGTCACGTTGATTCTCTACCTCACTCTGAAATTCCTTGAACTTTTCAAAGGTCTCAGACTTGTGTTTCATCAAGTAGACATACCCATATCTACTCAAGTCATCAGTGAGAGTGAGAACATAACGATATCCTCCGCGAGCCTCAACGCTCATTGGACCGCACACATCAGTATGTATGATTTCCAATAAGTTGGTTGCTCGCTCCATTGTTCCGGAGAACGGAGTCTTGGTCATTTTGCCCATGAGGCATGGTTCGCATGTGTCAAATGATTCGTAATCAAGAGACTCCAAAAGTCCATCAGCATGGAGCTTCTTCATGCGTTTGACACCAATGTGACCAAGGCGGCAGTGCCACAGGTATGTGGGACTGTCGTTATCAACCTTACATCTTTTGGTATTCACACTATGAATATGTGTAACATCACGTTCGAGATTCATTAAGAATAAACCATTGACCAGCGGGGCATGACCATAAAACATATCTCTCATATAAATAGAACAACCATTATTCTCGGATTTAAATGAGTAGCCATCTCGTATTAAACGAGATCCAGATACAATGTTCATGCTCAAAGCTGGCACTAAATAACAATTATTGAGGTTTAAAACTAATCCCGTAGGTAAATGTAGAGGTAGCGTGCCGACGGCGATCACATCGACCTTGGAACCATTCCCGACGCGCATCGTCACCTCGTCCTTCGCCAGTCTCCGCTTATTCCGCAGCTCCTGTTTTGAGTTACAAATATGAGCAACCGCACCGGTATCAAATACCCAGGAGCTACTACGAGTACTGGTAAGGTACACATCAATTACATGTATATCACATATACCTTTGGTGTTGCCGGCCTTCTTGTCCGCTAAGTACTTGGGGCAGTTCCGCTTCCAGTGTCCGCTTCCCTTGCAATAAAAGCACTCAGTCTCAGGTTTGGGTCCATGCTTTGGCTTCTTCCCGGCAACTGGCTTACCAGGCGCGGCAACTCCCTTGCCGTCCTTCTTGAAGTTCTTCTTACCCTTGCCTTTCTTGAAACTAGTGGTTTTATTGACCATCAACACTTGATGTTCCTTTTTGATCTCCACCTCCGCTGATTTCAGCATTGAATATACCTCAGGAATGGTTTTCACCATCCCTTGCATATTGAAGTTCATCACGAAGCTCTTGTAGCTAGGTGGGAGCGACTGGAGGATTTTGTCGACCACCGCGTCATCCGGGAGATTAACTCCCAGCTGAGATAAGCGGTTGTGCAACCCAGACATTTTGAGTATGTGCTCGCTGACAGAACCATTCTCCTCCATCTTACAACTGTAGAACTTGTCGGAGACTTCATATCTCTCGACCCGGGCGTGAGCTTGGAAAACCATTTTCAGCTCTTGGAACATCTCATATGCTCCGTGCTGCTCAAAACGCTTTTGGAGCCCCGGTTCTAAGCTGTAAAGCATGCCGCACTGAACCAGGGAGTAATCATCACTACGCGACTGCCAGGCGTTCATAACGTCTTGAGTTGCTGGGAAAATGGGTGCTTCACCTAGCGGTGCATCTAGGACATATGCTTTCTTGGCAGCTATGAGGATGATCCTCAAGTTCCGGACCCAGTCCGTATAGTTGCTGCCATCGTCTTTCAGCTTGGTTTTCTCTAGGAACGCGTTGAAGTTGAGGGCAACATTAGCGTGGGCCATTTGATCTACAAGACATATTGCAAAGATTTTAGACTAAGTTCATGATAATTAAGTTCATCTAATCAAATTATATAATGAACTCCCACTCAGATAGACATCCCTCTAGTCATCTAACTGATCCATGATCCGAGTCAACTAGGCCGTGTCCGATCATCACGTGAGACGGACTAGTCATCATCGGTGAACATCTTCATGTTGATCGTATCTTCTATACGACTCATGTTCGACCTTTCGGTCTCTGGTGTTCCGAGGCCATGTCTGTACATGCTAGGCTCGTCAAGTCAACCTAAGTGTTTTGCATGTGTAAATCTGGCTTACACCCGTTGTATGTGAACATTAGAATCTATCACACCCGATCATCACGTGGTGCTTCGAGACAACGCACTTTCGCAACGGCGCACAGTTAGGGGAAACACTTTCTTGAAATTATTATAAGGGATCATCTTATTTACTACCGTCGTACTAAGCAAATAAGAAGCAAAACATGATAAACATCACATGCAATCAAATAGTGACATGATATGGCCAATATCATTTTGCTCCTTTTGATCTCCATCTTCGGGGCGCCATGATCATCATCGTCACCGGCATGACACCATGATCTCCATCATCATGATCTCCATCATCATGATCTCCATCATCGTGTCTTCATGAAGTTGTCACACCAATGATTACTTCTACTTCTATGGCTAACGGTTTAGAAATAAAGTAAAGTAATTACATGGCGTTATTCAATGACACGCGGGTCATACAAAAAATAAAGACAACTCCTATGGCTCCTGCCAGTTGTCATACTCATCGACATGCAAGTCATGATTCCTATTACAAGAACATGATCAATCTCATACATCACATATATTTCATTCATCACATCCTTTTGGCCATATCACATCACAAGGCATATGCTGCAAAAACAAGTTAGACGTCCTCTAATTGTTGTTGCATGTTTTTTACGTGGCTGCTATAGGTTACTAGCAAGAACGTTTCTTACCTACGCCAAAACCACAATGTGATATGCCAATTTCTACTTACCCTTCATAAGGACCCTTTTCATCGAATCCGATCCGACTAAAGTGGGAGAGACAGACACCCGCTAGCCACCTTATGCAACTAGTGCATGTCAGTCGGTGGAACCTGTCTCACGTAAGCGTACGTGTAAGGTCGGTCCGGGCGCTTCATCCCACGATGCCGCCGAAACAAGATAAGACTAGTAGTGGCAAGAAAATTGACAGAACAAACACCCACAACAATTTTGTGTTCTACTCGTGCATAGAAACTACGCATAGACCTAGCTCATGATGCCACTGTTGGGGAACGTAGCAGAAAATAAAAAAAATTCTACGCATCACCAAGATCTATCTATGGAGTCATCTAGCAACGAGAGAGAGGAGTGCATCTACATACCCTTGTAGATCGAGAGCGGAAGCGTTCAAGAGAACGGGGTTGATGGAGTCGTACTCGTCGTGATCCAAATCACCGATGATTCTAGCGCCGAACGGACGGCACCTCCGTGTTCAATACACGTACGGTTGGGGAATACGTCTCCTCCTTCTTGATCCAGCAAGGGGGAGGGAGAGGTTGATGGAGATCCAGCAGCACGACAGCGTGGTGGTGGAAGCAGCGGTGATCTCGGCAGGGCTTCGCCAAGCTCAGCGAGAGGGAGAGGTGTTACGGAGGGAGAGGAAGACGCCAGGAGCAGGGGTGCGTGGCCCTCCCTCCCCCCTCTTTATATAGGGGCCCTGGGGGGGCGCCGGCCCCCTAGAGATTGAATCTCAAGGGGGGGGGGCGGCGGCCAAGGGGGGGACTTGCCCCCAAGCCAAGTGGGGCGCCCCCCACCCCTAGGGTTTCCAACCCTAGGCGCATGGGGAGGCCCAAGGGGAGCGCACCAGCCCACCAGGGGCTGGTTCCCTTCCCCACTTCAGCCCATGGGGCCCTCCGGGATAGGTGGCCCCACCCGGTGGACCTCCGGGACCCTTCCGGTGGTCCCGGTACAATACCGGTGACCCCCGAAACTTTCCCGATGGCCGAAAATGGACTTCCTATATACAAATCTTCACCTCCGGACCATTCAGGAACTCCTCGTGACGTCCGGGATCTCGTCCGGGACTCCGAACAACTTTCGGGTTACCGCATACTAATATCTCTACAACCCTAGTGTCATCGAACCTTAAGTGTGTAGACCCTACGAGTTCGGGAGACACGCAGACATGACCGAGACGACTCTCTGGCCAATAACCAACAGCGGGATCTGGATACCCATGTTGGCTTCCTCATGCTCCTCGATGATCTCATCGGATGAACCACGATGTCGAGGATTCAAGTAATCCTGTATACAATTCCCTTTGTCAATCGGTACGTTACTTGCCCGAGATTCGATCGTCGGTATCCCAATACCTCGTCCAATCTCGTTACCGGCAAGTCACTTTACTTGTACCGTAATGCACAATCCCGTGACCAACCACTTGGTCACTTTGAGCTCATTATGATGATGCATTACCGAGTGGGCCCAGAGATACTTCTCCGTCATACGGAGTGACAAATCCCAGTCTCGATTTGAGTCAACCCAACAGACACTTTCGAAGATACTTGTAGTATACCTTTATAGCCACCCAGTTACGTTGTGACGTTTGGTACACCCAAAGCACTCTTACGGTATCCGGGAGTTACACGATCTCATGGTCTAAGGAAATGATACTTGACATTAGAAAAGCTCTAGCAAACGAACTACACGATCTTGTGCTATGCTTAGGATTGGGTCTTTTCCATCACATCATTCTCCCAATGATGTGATCCCATTATCAATGACATCCAATGTCCATGGTCAGGAAACCGTAACCATCTATTGATAAACGAGCTAGTCAACTAGAGGCTCACAAGGGACATGTTGTGGTCTATGTATTTACACATGTATTACAATTTCCGGATAACACAATTATAGCATGAACAATAGATAATTATCATTAACAAAGAAATATAATAATAACCATTTTATTATTGCCTCTAGGGCATATTTTCAACACCCGCGGCGGTCACACCGGTCCCGGTTGGACTCGTATTCCAGGAGAGTATTAGGTGGTACCACACCTAAAATGCTCCCATGATACCAACTTCAATAAAACAATTTTACACGTTTCAAACAATTCTGAATTTTTTTATGAATGTTCACTACGTATGTGACTACAACCCCTAAAAAATCAGATCCAAATTTAAAATACACATTGAGAAACGAAAATGACAAATCAAGCATGAATAGTGTCACAAAAGGACAAAAGCAAAATTGACACTATTCACATGTGAATTGTCTTTTTGTTTCTCAATGTACATTTCAAATTTGAAGCTAAAACTTTTATAGAATGTACAAACATTCCTTGTGAACATTTATGATTTCATTCAGAATGTTTTGAAACATTTTAAATTGTTGAAATGGTATCATGGGAGCATTTAGGGTGTGGTATCACTAGATATTCTCTCCTCGTATTCTACCTGACCAGTGATGAGGAAAGGGAGATTGAAAGGCTCCCGCGATGATCCAGCCCTTGAGGATCAAAGCGCCCGATGCACCGACGCAATGGGCTCGCGCCGTTGGTCGGGCGCTGTCCTCCCGGGAGCGGCGGAGTGCAATGCGAACGGTCATTGCCTCCTCCCTACTGCACGGGACGACACCCTAGTCGACGGATCTATAGTGCTCGTCGTCGGATCCGCTGCTCGCCATGCCAGAGAAGGCCGGAGATCGCCGGACGGGAGCTCGGGTGACGGAGGGGAGTGGCTAGGGCTTGGTCCGGTGAGCGGATGGGGAGGAATATATGTGGGGTCTGGTGGGCTAGCGTGGGTGGGGGATGACGTGGTGGACACGTCGGGGTGCCCCCATATGCTCCCCAGATTTGGGCTAGATACAACGGTGCCGGTCAGTCCAGGCGTTTGAGCCCGTTTGAGATACCCGTCTGGGTCGCATTTTCATGACCGGTCAGGGACCGGGCCATCCGCCCGGATATTTTAGATGAGTTTGGAGCGCCCCGCTGTAGATGCTCTAATGTAGTACTCTCTCCATCCCAAAATAAGTGCCCAACTTTAGTAGGAAGTATATCACTTGCGTGGTGAGGACCGACTTGGCGAGAGCGGTGCGACCAATGACGGTGATGTTGCTCCCATCCCAAGTATCCTCGAATTTAAGTGGTAGGGTTAGAGCAACTCCAATGCAGTGACCCAAACGGACACGTATGTTGTCCGTTTTTGTCCGTTAGGGCCGCCTGTCCGCCTAGCGGACATGGGGTAGACACCGCGGGCACCCAACACACGAACACAAAAGTGGAGAGAGCGGACAATAGCTACGCCGACGTCGGTGACACCTCCTCGCGCCGCCCCTCTGTTCCCCCTCGCGCACCCGTGCCCTTCTGCTCCCCCTCGCGCCATCGGGCCCCTCAGCTCCCCCTCGTGCTGGTGTGCCCCTTCGCTCCCCTTGCGCCCTCGACCCTGTAAGATCCCCATCGCGGCGAGTAGGGCTAGAAAAAAAGCTCGAAGCTCGCGAGCTAAACGAGTAGCTCGTGTCTCGGCTCGAATTGACTCGAGCTCGAAGAATAACGAGTCGAGCCGAGCTTTAGTTTAAGATCGTTTATAGGCCAAGTTAAACGAGCCAATCTCACGAGTACTCGTGTAACTCGTTAGGCTCGGTACAAAAGATCAGCCACTTCCAATACAAAAAAAGATCAACCACTCAGCACCATATGTCCCAAGCGCACAACACAAGGCCCAGCCATTGAAGGCCCAGCCGCCTAGGAGACTCATGTGTTACTAGGAAATTACAATTGTTTAGTGATATATGTGTTTAATATATACATAATCATTTTTATCATATTTGAGGGTTTTATGTTCATATCTTTAACGAGCTTAACAAGCTAAATGAGTCAGCCCGCGAGTTATACGAGTCGAGCCAATCTTGGGTTTGAGCTCGTTATAGTAACAAGTCGAGTTGAGCTAGCTCGTTAACGAAACGAGCTCTAGTGAGTCAACTCGGCTCGAATTCCAGCCCTAGCGGCGAGCACGGCTGGGTGGCGCCGCAGTTCCTCAGCGTGTGACGCAAAGAGGCTCGAGCGGACCGCCGATGCTGGCGCCGCCGACATGAAGGCCGAGTAGGAGTACCCATGCGCGTGGGTCGGGAACGCCGACGACTTGGCCTGGTGGTCAACGCAGAAGATGTAAGTCTTCCTTTTCTGTCCGCTGACTCCGAGCATGGTTCGCGGCAGTGTCGGGTGAGCACGAGGAGGAGTGGCAGGAAGCGGCGGGGGGGCGGCCACTGGTGCAGCCGGCGGCGGCTGCGGAGATCTTCCCGGTGAGCGCGGCGGCGGCATCTGCAGGTGGCCTCGCCGGTGAGCGGCGATGGAGATCTCCCCGGCGAGCGCTGAGGCGATGGTCTGCGCAGGAGGCTCGCCGGTGAGTTCAACGGCGGCTTGCCCAGGTGGCCTCGCTGGTGCGCTGGTCGTCATTGTGGTAGTTGTGGAGGCAGAAGCCCACGGTCACTGGTACGTGGAGCCAGTGCGGACACGAGCGGACAAGAGCAGACGACGGGAGCGTCCGCTTCTGTCTACCACAGACTCATTTCTCGTCCATATTTGAGACCAGTTTGGGTCGAAACGGACGATAAACGGACACGAAGCGGACACCTTGTCCGTTTTAGTCGCCCAATTACGTCAAGTTTTTTATCTGGATGACCCAAACAGATAAAATGAATCACTGGGTTGGAGTTGCTCTTACAGCCATAGGGGTGCTTACCATTGCACCAAGGGATCGTTCTCAGTACTATAAGCTTGTTCACACTGCGGAATTTCTGGTTCATGCATCAATTGGCAGCAATGTTGGGCTTACGGCTCTGTCACATTTCATGGACGTCGGTGCTTAACTGGCAGTCTAAAATAGGCCCATTTTAACTAGTCAAGTCACATGTGAGGAATCAGGAGATTCTCAAAAAAAAGTGAGGAATGAGGAGCCATGGATGACCTACCTGGCCTATGCTTCTTCCGGAATGGCGACGGCAAGATCGTGGAGGGGCGACATCTGCGGTCCGTCGAGAGGATCCAAAGCGGGAGTGAGATGGTGCTTCTCGACTGCGTCGTCCGTGTCGGCGTCCGTGTCTATCCGGATCGACGATGTCTTACACTAGCGTTGGATGCCCTATCACCGATGTCGCGGTCACCCTCGACGTCTCTCTCCCCGCCGAGCTCTGGATCGCGATTTGAGCCATTAACCGACATCGATGAGGAGGCGGGCGAGGTCTTGGAACCGGGTCGTTTGGTCAATGAGATGGTGGATACTGTACTTGCCGGTGATGTTGTTGGAGGCTGTGTCGATCTCTCGGAGGGACCCTGGTCGGTAGTGCGGCCGAGGAGGAAGAAGATGGATTCGGAGCTTCTGCATGAGTTCTGGAACAACGTGGGATTCCCTACACCGGTGTCCAGGACGTGGGAGCGGGGCAGCTGCAGTTCAGCAAAGGTAGAGAAAGTTCTTGCTAACGATTGTTCGCTTCTATTCAGGGATGGGACGCGTGCTGGAGCAGCTGCGTCACTGGACGTGCAGTGGCCGCCGCCGGCTCCGGCGCAGCTGCGTCGAGGGGTCTGCATCAGGCCATGGAAGGGGCCTCTGCCGTGGCCCAGGATAACGCCGCCACCGGCGTTGGCTGCGTTCCTGCCGGCCTGCCGAGCGGGTGCATCGTCATCGGCGGTGACCGGTCAAACGGAAGAAACGGGCGCTGCTGCTGTTCAAACGACGCTGCATCGGGCTGCATGCGTTGATGATCGCGTTGATTGCGCGGACGTTAATTCTAAGCTGCACCGAACTATGAACCTGCTGCAGGCTCATGGGCCCAGCGAGAGATTGGCCACACAGGTCACGCGTATGGGCCGTATGCTGAGGAGGGCGGACATGTTCCAGCACGGGGTCCTGCGGCGCCCTAGCCTCGTCTGCGGGGTTCGCATCTTCACTACTCGTCTTCCCCGCTGCCGCTTTCCTACGCTACGATGTTGCGCCGACCAACGCCTCAAATGGCTGGCCGGAATGGCAACCCGCCCAAGGGTGCTCCGCCGGTGGGACAAGCAACTGCAAGCCCCGGACTCTCTGCCGGCTTTGGCGTTGCCGCCGGCCCTATGAGTTTTGGTGCGTCGCTGGCTTCAAGCTCCAACGCTCCTCCTTCCATCCAGCGGGTCACGACCTCGGCACCGCCGCCAGTCATTTTCGGTGCCGCCAACCAGCCTGCCCCCGAGGGGCCCCCTGCTCGCCGCCACAAGAACAAGCGCAAGGGGGGACGTCGTGATGCCGCTACTGCTGGTGCCGTCCCTCCGGCTGCGCGCCCTTCGCCGACGTTCCCGCCTCCAGCCATGGTGGCAGATCCGGAGGCTCAGAATCAAGATTCCCACGACATCAATATGGTGGCTTTGGCCAATGTTGACGCTATCGGACATGTGCCGAAGAATAAAAGAACTGGCCTTCGGTGTTTCAAATGCAGAACAAAAGATCATCTCTCCAAAGATTGCACGGTCATTCACTACTGTCACATTTGCAACAATAACAAGCACCCGTTGCATCATTGTACTGTTCTCAAGCAACCAAGGCCTATTGCATCGCTCGATGGATGCGGTTTGGTTAACGCAATGTTCGTGCATTTATCGGACTCGTTGTTCAAGGAGCATCTTGCGCCACCAACTTTGCCGACTGCATTGGTTATAATTTCTGGTGGTTCTTTATCAGCTGCGGTAGTGGAGGCCGAGGTCGCTAAGATCGCCTCGGTCCAGACCTCATGAAAGTGGGAAGCTGTTCCTCATGGAGCCAATACTTTCTTAGTTTCCTTCCCGTCCTTGGAGATTTTGCAGCGTGTGGCAGCTTTTGAGTACAATGTCAAATCCCATGACGTGAAGATTGCTTTTAGTGAATGGAAAGTTGAGGCGGCTCCATCACTACTTCCTCTGCAGCCAGTTTGGGTTCATGTCACAGGTGTCCCGCCACCTCTCCGCCATTTCCTTGGTCTGTGGGCAGTAGGATCAGTTATTGGTGCCACGCAGGATGTTGACTTAGTTTCCTTGCGCCGCCATGGTCTTGTGCAAATCCAAGTGGCTGTTCACTCCTTGGATATCTTCTCCAAGAAGGATGGGTCTGATGAAGCCTCGGTCTCCTCTGATGTTTATGTCAAGCTCAACGGATATGCATTTCGGTTTGTACTGGAGGAGGATGATTTCGTCCCCGGTGCTGACTTTATTCCGCGGATTTGGGAGCATCACGATGACGGGCATGACGATGGTGCTAACCGGGACGAGGATATGCCAGACAGGGAAGCAAGCACGAGACCAAAAGGTGCCCATTATGATGGTGGAAGTATGGTGTCGGGGCCTCAAACAACCACCGTTCCCATGCAGACTTCTCAGTTGGGCTATGACTTTGTTACACTTCCACACCAAACCAATAAAGTGGAAAACTTTGCTCTTGATGTGCCAGTATCAGCTCGAGTGCAACCCACGACGACCCCTACTTGTGAAGTGCTGCGATCGGACGTTGATCCTTCAGTACAGAGAACTACTCTGCTGCATATGCACGCGGCGGCTACATCGCCCATGCGAGCGGCTGTGGAGGCGCCGTTTGGAGGGAGTGCAAAACATCCATCCATGGACGTGCATGGGGATGCTGCGGAGGCTTGCATGCATGCATGTGCTCCCATGCGTGATGTGCATGGGGCGGCTGCTCATGTGTGCATGGCACGGGTGCGCAAGGATGATAGTGCATTTGCACCGCATGATGCTGATGCAGCCTCTCTGCTGGTGCAGCCGTCCGGGCGCGCGGTTGCACCGCCAGCTGAGCAGGCGGCAACTGCTGCTTCGGTTCGCATGTGCGGATCCTCGACGGTGCCTGCGGCGGCTTCTCCAACTCAAGCTTCGTCCGCCGTGGTTCCTCTTGGTCCGACGGTGGTCTGTGCGACTACTTCTGCCTCGGCACCAATTGTGACAGTTCGGACTTCTTCAAGAGTGCAGAATTCTCCACTTGTGGCTGAACCGAAGGCATCAACGGGTACTATGTCCGGAGGGCTGGCTTCGCCCCTTCGACGTAGTAACCGTCATTCCATTTCCACCGATGGCTCCTCTACGACTGATGAGCATTCACTTGCGAAAGCAATGCACCGCCAAGCCTCGAGGAATTTGGACCCCACACCAGGTACTTCTTTCGTGCAATCTTTTCTTTCCTTTTTGGATACTCGTATTTCTACTAGCTTAAAGAATGTGGGTGTATCTATGGGAAAGAATGATGATGGAATTAACCTGTCGGTTGGGGCACTTAAACACATGGAGATTGACCGTTTAAAGGTTTCTCTGAAGTGTAATAACACCCTACCTAACCCCGAAACCGAGGAGGATGATGAAACGGATGCCAAATATGATGGTCCACTCATCTCCCACTTGGTTGGTGAGGTTACTGAGGTTGGATTAGATGACGCAAGACCTGGGTCAACGTGGAAATCTAAATCGCATTCCTCTAAAAAGAAAAAAAAAAGCGCCCAACAAGGTGAAATGTTTCCACTCCAATCCGAGTTTCCACATGAGAGGCATGTTTTGGAATAGCAGAGGTCTCTCAGACTTGGCTAAACATAAACACGTCAGTGATTGTGTGCGAGAACACGAATTGGATTTTGTGGCAATTTCTAAGGCTGGTAAATGTGACTTCCGCCAGCACATCCTCGATCACCTAGCAGGTGGTTTGGACTACACATGGCATAGTCTACCAGCTCGTGGAAGGTCTGGAGGAATCCTTCTTGGGATACAGACCACGACCATGGACTTGTTGGCCTTTTCGATCGGTGAATTTCATATCAAATTCCACCTACGAAACAGGGCTGATAATTTTACATGGAGCCTGGTCGCAGTCTATGGGGCTGCCCAAGAGGAGCATAAATCTGCTTTCCTCCGTGAATTGGTGAACCTGGCTAAGGATAACCCTTACCCAATACTTATTGGAGGGGATTTTAATATCCTTAGATACCAGGAAGAGAAAAATAATGATCGCTCCGACACTCATTGGCCTTTCCTATTCAATGCTGTAATTGACAGTTTGGATCTTCGGGAGGCTTGTATGTCGGGGCGGCAGTTCACTTGGGCTAATAACCGTTCTATGCCGACGTACGAGAAGCTTGATAGGGTACTCATGGATACCGAATGGGAGCTAAAATTTCATATGGTAACAGTGCGAGCCCTAGAGCGAATCGAGGCATTATCGGATCATGTGCCGATCATTCTTGACTCTAATTCTACGAACCTTCCTACCCGTCGCCCGTTTAAATTTGAATTGGGATGGCTGCATCGGGAAGGTTTTGTAGACATAATCAAGAATGTTTGGGAGAGGCCCTCCGTTGGTCATACACCAATTCAGAGATGGAATTTTAAAATAAGGGCCATGAGGCAACATCTCTCTGGATGGGCAAAACACACCAACGGGTTATACAAAAAGGAAAAGCAATGCCTCTGTACCATCATTGATGACCTCGACAAAATTGCAAAGACCCGCACTTTATCTGAACAAGAGATTGAATTGAAAAATCAATCTAATGAGAAGGTTGCCCGTCTTCTACGAGAAGAGAAAATCAAATACTACCAGAGGTCCAAAGCCGACTTCATCCTCAGGGGAGATAGCAATACAAGATACTTTCAATTGGTCGCCAATGGTTGCCATAGGAAGAAATGTATTCATAGTCTCCAACAGGATGAGGGGCGGATCGAAGGTCAAGAGGAGCTCAAAAGGTATATCACCAAATACTATAAATCTCTATTCGGAGCGCCGGATGAAGGGAATGTCACCCTTGACGAGACCCGAACAGATGATATTCCACAAGTCACGGCAGAAGAGAACGATATCCTCACGGCACCTTTCTCTGAAGAGGAGGTGAGAGCGACTGTGTTCCAAATGGGACACAATAAAGCTCTAGGCCCTGATGGTTTCCCCGCAGAATTCTATCAGAATTTCTGGGATATCATCAAGACTGACCTTTTGGAGTTGTTCAATTGTCTTCATGCTGATCGGCTTGACCTATTCAAGCTGCATTTTGGTGAGATTGTCTTGTTGCCGAAAATTAAGGAGGTCGAACGGATCCAACAGTTCAGACCCATATGCCTCCTTAATGTCAGCTTCAAGATTTTCACCAAAGTGGCTACGAATAGGTTAAACGCAGTAGCTGACCATGTTGTCCGGCCATCTCAAACGGCGTTCATGCAAGGAAGGAATATACTCGATGGTGTAGTAGTCCTGCATGAGACCATCCATGAGATGCACCGGAAAAACATGAGTGGAGTGATATTCAAAATTGACTTTGGAAAAAGCCTATGACAAGGTTAAATGGTCTTTCCTCCAACAGGCCCTAAGAATGAAAGGTTTCTCAGATAAATGGTGCCAGTGGATCCAAAATTTTGTAACTGGAGGTACTGTTGCCATCAAAGTCAATGATGAGGTAGGCCATTACTTCCAGACAAAAAAAGGCCTACGGCAGGGTGACTCCATGTCCCCAATGTTATTTAACATTGTTGCTGACATGTTGGCTATTCTGATTGAACGCGCAAAGCAGGACGGCCAGATTGCAAGAGTAGTGCCACACCTTGTGGATGGTGGCCTCTCTATTTTGCAATACGCCGATGACACAATTCTTTTTATGGAACATGATTTGGACAAGGCTCGAAACCTGAAACTCTTGCTTTCAGCGTTTGAGCAAATGTTGGGTCTCAAAATAAACTTCCATAAAAGTGAATTGTTCTGCTTTGAAGAAGCCTTTGAGGCGGCTACCGATTATGCTGACCTTTTTGATTGCGCACATGGACATTTCCCGATTAAATATCTGGGAATACCGATTCATTATCGACGCCTCACCATTGCGGAGTGGAAGCATGTAGAGGAGCGTCTAGAGAAACGGTTGAGCAGTTGGAAAGGCAAACTGCTCTCGGTTGGGGGACGGTTGGTTTTGATTAACTCTGTCCTCACAAATATGGTTCTCTATATGTTTCTTTCTTTCAACTCCCAAAAGGGGTCTTACAAAGACTGGACTATTTTAGATCTAGATTCTTTTGGCAAGGAGATGGTGAAAAGAAAAAATACAGGCTGACTAAATGGAGCATGGTTTGTAGGCCAAAAGACCAAGGTGGCCTTGGAATTCATGACCTGTAGGTCAAGAATGAGGCTCTACTCAGTAAATGGTTATTCAAACTTCTTACTGAGGATGGTGTTTGGCAAACCATGCTGCGCAACAAGTATCTAGGCCAAAAGGCGGTGTCCCAGGCATTTTGGAAACCCGGCGACTCGCACTTTTGGGCTGGCCTAATGGCGACAAAGAAACATCTCTTTCGCTTTGGGTCTTTCGCGATAAAGGACGGGTCGGAGATTCGTTTTTGGGAAGACATATGGCTAGGCAATACCAGTCTCCGAGAACAATATCCAGCCTTATACAACATTGCTCGTGATAAGAATAATACTATTGCGCAGGTGCTCAATTCATCCCCATCGAATATTTTGTTCAGGCGGGATTTGATTGGCCCCCGACTTGTGTCATGGCATAATCTTTTATCCAGGTTGGATTCGATTAACCTGACAGAAGGCCGTGATGTGTTTCGCTAGAACCTTACTATATCTGGGTCTTTCACTGTAGACTCTATGTACCGTGCGCTCACACATTCTGAGGTACCTGTTAGTAATAATAAGAAAATTTGGAAATCCAAGATTCCACTAAAAGTAAAAAAATTTATGTGGTATCTTCATAGGGGGGTTGTGTTAACTAAAGACAACCTCGCACGAGCAACTGGCAAGGGAGTAAGAAGTGTTGTTTTTGTACTCATGACGAGACAATCAAACACCTCTTTTTTCAATGCAAGTTTGCACGTTCTACATGGTCAGTCGTCCAAACAGCGTCAAATTTGCATCCACCCTCAAGTGTTGCCAATATTTTTGGTCATTGGTTGGACGGTATTCCAAATAGTTTCAAAACACTAATAAGGGTGGGAGCGTATGCCTTAATTTGGTCGCTTTGGCTATGTAGAAATGATTTGATTTTCAATGAAAAAAATGCTTCTTCTTTGCAGGTTATTTTCCGGTGTACGCACTCGCTACATACGTGGTCTATTCTACAACGACCGGAGTACCAACCGCTGTTCAAGGCGGTGTGTACGCGATTGGAGCAGGTGGCTATGGAGGTTTTTTCCCGACATGGGTGGCAGCATAACCTTCGGATCGACCCACCACCTCCTTCGACATAGGCATAGTGTCGGCCTATAGGACTCTACTATTGCCGTTTTGTCGGTTTTTATTTGATGTTTTTTTTGTTGGACTTTCGGATTTGGCTGTGTGCATCCTAATTATGCAGAGGCTGGGTGTTACTCATAATGTTTTGTATCCACTTGATGCTACATTTTGAATTAATAAAATCGCCCTTTATCGGAAAAAAAAAGCATGACCTACTCGTCGTGTAGACGGATGTTTACGTGGAGACCTACGACTGTCCCGTGCCCATCAGCCAGCATACCATAGTTTTAGGCTGGATTTCAGGCAGTTTGCCTGTTAGAAACGGTGTCACGTTCTACCCTCCTGCTGACTGATCGACTAGTTAAATCTATCTAAGCATCCCAACTCCCAAGCTTGACGTAAACATCCGTCTACATAAGTGCTTTTTCTTGTAGGCTACTGTTCAAAGTCGATTCCCTCAACTATCGATCAGGGATTTTAGTTTGATGAACAACTTTTGGCATTTTATATTTCGAAATTGTTAACAACTTTTTTTTGTTAATCAAATTCAAAAAATGTTCAACAATCCAAAAACTGTTCATCCAATTCAATTTTTTGTTCAGCAGATTTAAAAAATGGTCATAAAAATTCAAAAGTTGTTCATCAAACTAAAAAAATGTTCATCTGTTTTCTTTTGTTCCATTGAATTTCTTTGTTCATCAGATTCAAAAAATGTTCATCACATTCAAAATTTGTTCATCGAATGCAAATTTTGTTCATAATTTTTTCCAAAAAATTTCTCTAACACAAATTTTGTTCTTCAATTTAAAAAAATTGTTCATCAAATGCCAAATTTGTTCATCGATGGTCAAAATATGTTCATCAAATTCAAAAAAGAGTTCATTCTTTGGAATCATGAACATATTTTACAAATACGTGAACATTTTTTTGAATTTTCCAATATTTTTTTGAACCATGAACATTATCTTAAATTCAAGACAATTTTTTGTAATCATGAACATTTTTTGCAAATTCATGAACATTTCGTGAATGCATGAACTTTTTTTGAAATCACGAACATTTTATAAAATTCATGAACATATTGTAGATTTGTGAACGTTTTTTTGACAAATTCATGAACATTTTTTGAATTCCCGAGCATATTTTTGAAATAATTATTTTTTCAAAATCATGATTGTTTTTTTCAAAATTATGAACTTTTACTGAATTTTAGAAGTTGTTTGATATCTTGGATTATTGAAAAAACGCAAAGGAAAAGACAAAAAAATAGGAGCGTGCCGGCCGCACATGGGCCGGCCCAGAAGGGCGCGAAGGGGGAGCGGGGGTGTGCGTCCACTGCGTTTTCAGTGCGTGGCGCGCCATATAGGAGCTCCCGCGCATAGGAGGTTACATAATTTTGGGACTCGGATTGTGTTTCTCTGGTCAGCAACTAGGCCTTATCAGCAAAACGTTCAGGTCCGTCCCTAGGGTGACGGTTTGCGTACGCTCCGCCGATCGTGGGGCGATTAGGGTTTTGGTCGAACGCCCCCATCCTCCCCTGGGAGAGGCTGCGGGGATCGGCCCATCGTGTTTCTGATCGCGCGTCTCCTTCGACGGCGCATTTCCCCCGCCCATCCTTCCCCACCATAGGCCTTCCCACTGTTCCCTAGGGCACAGGGTCGTAATACACACCGGAAACCCTAGGAGGAGCACGGTGGGCGCGTCGGGTGAAGTGCGGAGATGGAGGTAGTAGCGGGACTGCTGGGAAACCTGAAGCTCTCGGAGGAGGAGAAGAAAGGAGTGAAGATCCGTTTGGGGGGGAAGAACAAGGGGAAGGAAGCGGCGGCCCAAGCGGTTGGTAGGGTTGTATCAGAGAAACCTGCTCATCCTGATGTGATCTGTCTCTCTCTGGGACGAATCTGGTGCCCAATTAAGGGTATTGATTGCAAAGAGGCTGGTGATAACAGATTTGTGTTCACATTCAAACAAGAGTCCGGGAAGAGGAAAACATTAGAGGATGGACCGTGGATGTTTGACAAAGAGTTGGTGGTTGTGGAGGACTATGATCCGGGGAAAAGGATCGAGGACTACGATTTTAATGAGATCCCGATTTGGGTGAGGATTTTTAACCTCCCCCTTGGCATGATGAACGAGGATTCAACGGAGGAGATGGGCAACATAATTGGGCGGTTCGTGGAGGTAGATGCAGGAGAGGATGGAAGGGCTATTGGGAAGTTCTTAAGGGTGAAAGTCCGAATGAACATTGAAAAACCAGTGATGAGAGGCTTCACTCTCGATGACGAAGAAGGTGGGGGTGCTAGCAAGAGGAAGAAGCAGATGAGCATAGATGGCAGAGAGGAGGAGGAGGAAGAAGGGGAGGGCCTGTGGTGTAGATTTGAGTACGAATTTTTACCGGACTTTTGCTATACGTGTGGAATAATAGGGCATGTGGCAAAGGACTGCTATATCAAGGTGAATAAGGGGGAAAGAGCTTAGTTTGGGCCGTGGCTGCGAGCAGATCTTGGGAGGAGGAGGTTTATGGGGGAGGAAGAACGAAACTGGAAGATGGGGGGTGGGGGTAGCGGAGGGGGAGGCGGTGGAGGTAGGCATTATGGCTAGAGCAGATCGCAAGGAAGGACAGGAAGTGGTAGTGGAAGTGATAGCCTGTCATGGCGCAAGAGTGCTGGCCAGGAGTCGGGAGGCAAATGAGGAAGAGAAGGAGAAGAGAAGGTGACGAGCCCACCCAAGCTGAAAAGCATGGTGTCGCCACGCGGGGGAAACCTTAAGAAACTGGATATGGAGGGGGATGGGGTGAATCAGCTGCATGAGAAGAAAGATTCCAACAATGGGAAGGAAGTGGTGTTGCATGTGCAGAGTCAGGTGGTGGAGGGGGTGCCTGTCGCCCAGGTGGGAGCGGTGGCCGTGAATGCTAAAGAGGGGGAGGAGGTGCTTGCAACACGGGAGGATGATATCGTGGGAGAGGGAGCAGGAGCCGAGCTCAAGAAGCAACGGCAGCGAGGCACTTTCAAAAGGAAGAATGGTGGGGAGGAAAGGAGGAGGACTGATGCTGGGGGCAATGAAAAAAGTGTGGGGCAGAAAAGGAGCCTGATGGAGTTAGACGAGGCCTTGGAGGGTGAAGCAAAAAAGCGGAAGATCATGGAAGATGTGGGGGTGAGCAAGGTGATAGTACAGGAGGAGGAGGGGAACAAAACAACTGAATAGATATCGGCCGGGCTGCTTGAGCAGTCCCGCCGGATGCAATGAAAATCGTCAGCTGGAACTGTCGGGGGTTAGGGAACGGCCCGGCGCTTCGGTCTCTTCTCGAACTGGGAAGAGTGGAGGACCCTTGCATCTTGTTTTTATCTGAGACAAGGCTGTATGAGAAGGAGTTAGATCATCTAAGGTGGAAGCTGGGATTAGCCAACATGTCAGTTTGGAACCCTGAGGGGAGGAGTAGAGGTATAGCCATGTTCTGGAGGAGAGGGGTGGAAGTTTCGCTTAGATCATATGGGAGGAGGCATGTTGATGTGGATGTCAAAGAGGGAGATGATCCGGTGTGGAGGCTTACGGGTATGTATGGAGAGTCAGCCACAGGGAGGAAGAAGGAAACCTGGAAAACATTAAAAATTCTAAAACAGCAGCATCAACAAGGAAGGCCGTGGATGTGTGTGGGCGATTTTAATGAAATTTTATCGGAGGTTGAGAAGGTAGGAGGAGCTCCGAGAGCGCAACATATGATGGATGGGTTTCGGGATGCTTTGACTGTATGTGAGATGAATGACCTTGGTTTTGAGGGTGATATATTCACATGGAGGAATCACAGCAAAGATGTGAGCACATACATATGCGAGAGACTTGACAGGGTCGTCGGTAATGAAGAGTGGAGACAACAATTCCCGAATTATGCGGTGATCAATGGCATTCCCCGACATTTTGATCATAGGCCAGTCATTGTGAAAACACAAGGAGCGAATAAAAGGTGGATGCATGGGGAGCGGGGTTTTAGGTTTGAAGCACGGTGGCTATAGGAGGAGGGGTGCGAGGATGTTATTAGGGAGGCATGGGAGAGGAGTTGGGTAGATAGGGGGGCGGGCGTGGCGGGTGCCCTAAAAACAGTGGCGGAGTCGATGCGGCTGTGGGATAGAAATGTAGTGGGGGAGCTTGAAGGGAGGTTAAAAAAAGCGAAGTCTGAACTAGAGTCGTGCATGCGCTCTAGTGTATCACAGGAGAAGATCATGGAGGAGGCTAGGTTGAGGTGCCTGGTAGAGGAGCTGGAGGAGAAGAAGAATACCATGTGGAAACAGCGGGCACATGTCTGGTGGCTGGTAGATGGTGACCGGAACACAAGATACTTCCACCTCGTGGCGTCAGGAAGGAAGAAAACTAATAGGATCAAAGAGTTGAGGAGGGAGGACGGGCCGGTCGTGGAGGAAGGAGATTTAACTAATTATGTCTGCTCGTTTTTTCAGGATCTTTTCTCCTCATCGGCCGGTGATAGGGCCCATGAACTGATTGATACAGTCAGCCCCTGAGTAACACATGCCATGCGGCGCACCCTTGATGTTGAATACACTAGAGAAGAAATCAAGGCAGCCCTGGACCATATTGGCGACCTCAAGGCACCGGGTCCAGACGGCATGCCCTCCGTGTTCTTCAAACGACATTGGCATTTTATGGGTGACCAAGTGGTTGAGGAAGTTTTAAGGGTGCTGAATGGTGGTGACATGCTCGCGGGGTGGAATGACACGCTTGTGGTGCTGATACCCAAGGTCAAAGTCCCCTCCAGAATCAAGGACCTCAGACCGATCAGCCTCACGTTGTTTACAAGCTCATCTCGAAGGTCATAGCAAATTGGTTGAAGGTGGTGCTCCCGGACCTCATATCTGAAAACCAGAGTGCCTTCGTACTAGGCCGCCTGATAACGGATAACATCTTGATCGCCTATGAGATTTCGCACTTACTTAGAAACAAGAGGAACGGACAGGAAGGAGTGACAGTGGTGAAGGCTGATATGAGCAAGGCGTACGACAGAGTTGAGTGGAATTTCCTCCAGGCAATGCTGACCAAGATGGGCTTCAGTCATCGCTGGGTAAATCTCGTCATGTCTTGTGTGCGGACAGTGCGTTATCAGATCAAGGTCAACGGCATCCTGACAGACCAGTTTTGCCCGTCGCGCGGCCTGTGTCAAGGAGACCCTCTCTCGCCCTACCTATTCGTCATTTGTGTCGAGGGCCTCTCTTCTTTGCTGCATGAGGCTGAACGGGCGGGCAGGATCTCGGGCGTCAAGATATGCCAAGCGACACCGAGCGTCTCACATCTCTTTTTTGCTGATGACTCCATGATCATGCTCAAAGCTAACCAGCAGGAGGCGGTGGCACTTAGGGAGATTTTGGACTTGTATGAAAATTGTTCTGGTTAATGCATCAACTTAGAGAAATCTGCTCTTATGTTCTCACAGAACACTTCAGAGGAGTCCAAAGATGAGGTAAAGACTGCGCTTGGTATTGTCAGCGAGAATTGGAATGAAAGATATCTTGGCCTACCTGTGCATGTGGGTAAATCACGAAGGAAGGTGTTTGCATACATCAAGAAGAATCTCTATGGACGCATGAACGGATGGCAGGAGCGGTTGCTGGCCAAAACGAGCAAGGAAACTTTGGTCAAGGCAGTCGGACAGGCTATACCGACCTTCGCCATGTCTTGCTTCGACTTAACTAAGGGTTTTTGCAAGGAACTCGATGCTCTGATGAACAAATTCTGGTGGAGTCAACAAGATAAAGAGAATACGATGCACTGGATCAGTTGGGAGACGTTGACAAAACCAAAGGCAATGGGTGGACTCGGCTTCAGGAATATGCACGATTTCAATATCGCAATGCTTTCACGGCAAGGGTGGCAATTTTTGCAGGATCCAGAGAGTCTTTGTGCCCGTATCCTGAAGGCTCGCTACTTCCCTCACTGCTCAATTCTGGAGGCCGAGGCGAAAGAGGGTATCTCTTATTCCTGGAGGAGCATATTGCATGGTATAGAGCTCATCAAGCAAGGGTATATCTGGCGCATTGGGGACGGTACTCAAGTGAACATATGGTCGGATCCGTGGACCCCTCGGGCCTGGTCGCGTCAGGTTATCACCCCCAAAGGACAGAACATCCTTACACATGTCAGCGAACTGATCTGCCCCGTCACTAGATCTTGGGACGCACAGCTGGTGAATGATTTATTTTGGCCTGATGATGCCCAACGCATTCTGCAAATCCCCCTACGTGAAGGTGCAACTGACTTCATCGCATGGCACTTTGACTCCAAAGGGCAGCATTCGGTCCGGAATGCGTACAAGCTACAGGTAAACCTTGAAAGGACAAGCATCACGGCTCGAGCTGGGAGCATCTATACTGTTCCGGGCAACTTTGATAGATGTGAAGATCAGTCCTGGAAATGCCTCTGGAAGCTTCCGTGCCCGCGAAAGATTTAGATGTTTGCATGGAGAATAAAACACGAATCCCTTGCCTTCAGAACCAACCTCACCAGGAGGGGGATGAAGCTCGATAACACCAAGTGTCTGTTTTGCGGCTGCGCAGACGAGGAGGGAGCCCATCTGTTCATCAAGTGTAAACACGTGAAGCCAGTGTGGAGGGCGCTCGGGTTTGAGAAGGAGAGGAGTGAGCTGGAAGAGATCACGGCTGTGCATGCAATGATGGACTATTTGTGGGGTCTAAATGAAAATAAACGTGTGCAGATTCTCACCATGTGGTGGCACTGGTGGAATAATCGCAATAAGCTCAGAGAGGGAGAGCTCGTAGTACCTTGCGAAGAACTAACACGGCGAGTGCTGTCAAACTCGCTGGAGTACATGCAGCTGTTCACGAAGAAGATGAAGAAGAAGGAGCTGCTGGCATGGAGCCCCCCTCGCGACGGGATGATCAAAATCAACCTAGATGGCGCTTACAGCCCGGGCGACAACTTTGCCAGCTGGGGAGTCGTGACCCGGGATGAATCTGGAGAGGTAATCACAGCGCGAGCAGGCAAGACGGAGCAGGTGGCAAGTCCGTTTGGAGCAGAAGCTACAGCACTCTCGGAAGCAATCAACACTGCGCGGATCTAGGCGCGTTACAGGTGGTTTTTGAAACCGATTCGAACTTCTCCAGGAAGCTATGAACATGAGGCGAGCAGACTCGTCACCGTATGCCGCACTATTAGAAAACTCCAAGCTCCAACTAAGAATGTGGTTCTCGAAGCAACAGGTCCAAGTGTGCCGCAGGGAGGCGAATTCAGTCGCACATGAACTTGCCAAACTAGGTCGTCAATGCTTATCTAATAATTGTATCGTGTGGAACGATGATGTACCGCCCCAAGTGGTGATTTGTGTTTCTGACGATTTAGCCAGACACCGTTAAGTTATAAAGCTTTGCTTTACCCTAAAAAAAACTAGGCCTTATCAGCAAGGCACGAACCATGCACGAACGCGAAGCTTATGTGATAAGGCCTCGATTGTAGCCCATTTAGAAAATCTGTTTTTTGTTAGTTTTATTTTGCATGTGAGATGGCTTGGGCCTTATCAGCCTCACATTTGCTGCATCGGGGCCATGAAGGAAACTTTTACCATGACCGCCATGCATGATAGGGCTTTTGCACATTTATGTTTCATAGGCAACACCCGAATCTTGTCTAATTAGTAGTGAACATTGTAAACACCACATTTGCATATATTGGTACAACAAGCTACAATATAAATGATTTTTAACACCTTTCCCATCATAAAGTTTTAAACCGCCGCCTTGCCGGTGCGTGCGATAGGTGGTCTTTCCCACACGACCCAGAAACCATGAGGGGTACGTCCTCCAATCACACATGCAAGGCAAAATGAGCTCGCGTGCGATCGGACGAGCCATCACATACAATTATACAGGCACAATCATTTCCGTTCGTAAATACATCCCACACAGTGAATTCAAAACCCACATAAACATTTCCGTTCGTATGTATACTCCACACAGTGAATCCCAGACAAATGTTTTCGTTTGTCTGCACATCTCACACAGTGAATCTAGACAAACGTTTCCGTTCGTATCTACATCACATATAATTTTCTGTATAGCCTCATGTGTGATAGGTGTAACGATCACATACGCTCTGCCTCCGTTAACCGTTTGCGTTATTTAAGTATATCACACACGATTTGATGAAAAAAACTGTATGACATTAGGCTATCCATCACACACGTTTTTACTGCTATAACCGTTTATAAAATTTCATGACCCATTTAGCAGGTTTATTAGTTTACTATTAATAATTTTAGTATTAAGAAAATTCACATTTCATATCAAACAGCAATTTGCCAATTTCATATCAGGCACATAAATATATTTTAACATCACAGTACGATAGCTATGTGAAAACTACACAGTACAACACATAGCTAGTTCACCTTCATAAGCACAATATTAGAATAATATGTTCATTTCCCCGATCGAATGATGCATGATCAGTCAAGTTCGTCTTCTCCACCTCTATTTTCAGTTCAGTAAGAACCTGTTTTGCACTAACCAACTGGTAAAGTGACTTCTCTTTCGCCAACACCATCTTAGCAAAGTCTAATTTAAAAATCTGAGCTCACTCTTCATCTTTCTTTTTCCCTCGTATCTTGAAATATTCTTCAATGTTGACAACATTTTCTCTAAGCCTATCTCTGTTCTCTTCTTCATACATGCTCCAGAGCTTTGCTAGGCACATCTTCAAAGACTGTGACCACTCTTAATCAAACACTTTCGTTCATACTATAATATTTAAAAACTAAATCACTAACAATTGCAAGGAAAATGAGTTTCTATCAACATAAAAAATCACCACATACATATTTTTAAGAACCGAAGAAACACGTTAATTATGACATATCTTCTCAAAAAGATCAATATGCAAATGAATTAATTGCTACTAAGACAACAAGTAAATTCAGGACATCACAAGTTATAATTAACTGCAACGCTACAAGTTCTTAGTCATCTACCCTAATAATAAAGCACCAAGTGCCTCTGGTCGTCCGTCATCGCACGTTTTGCAGAAAAGCCCCTCTATTTCTGGGAAATCAACCCACGGTCCTCATTTAAGTGGGAATAGAAAAAACATTTCGCTTTTTAAATTATTTTTTCAAATATTCATATCTTTTAAACTGTAACTTCAATGTTAACATGTTATATATGAAAATTGATTAGAAAAATATGTAGAATATGAATATTATGTTATTTTTACCCATTGACCATTTTTAAATGTTGTTTAGGGACATATTCAAATGTTTTAAAAATATTCATATCTTTTAAACCATAACTCCAATGTTAACATGTTGTATATGAAAATTGATTAGAAAAAAATGTAGAATCTGAATATGATGTTTCACATGTTAATAATTTTTAAAATGCTATGTAGGATGCAACGGTAATAAGTAGTGCATGATCCATCTTTCTTTTGCACCGGTGCCGATTCAAATTGAAAACAAACACCTTATCAAAAACAAATTGGAGATGAAAGAAACCATCTATAACCATGCATATCCGTTGGCGAGAGTGGGAAGAAGGATAAATGGCAAGACTGATAAGATGCCATGTTGAAATAAAGGACGTGGACATATTGAGGTCTTGAGTTCCGATTATATCGTGGCTGCAGAGAATCAAAACGGACCTTTCACTCCTTGCCTATAGGGTAAAGAAGAAGCATAGACATCTCATCAACCCCTTGATCTCCTCTCTACAATAGGTTGAGTTTTTCACCCACCCAAAGGGGGGGGGGGCTTGCTTGTATTTACACTATGTAAACTATATTCTTACATTTAATGGAAAGATCACAGTAGGGAGTTCTCCTATTGTTTCTGGTCAAAAAAACTAACTAACTAATTAACCTAAAAATAATTAACTAACTAATTAACCTATGTACAATAGGGTAAAACAACTAACTAATTAAGCTAAAAAAACTAACTAACTAATTAACCTAAATCAAAAAACAACAAGAAAAAAGGAAAGAAACCTCACCAGGGGTCGAATCGGCGACGGGCGGCGGGGGGCGGAGCGGCGACGGGCGGCCTGAGCGGGCGAGGCGGCGGGGGGTCGGGGGCTTCGGGGGCAGTGGTGGTCGGGGGCGACGGTGGGGTGGGGGTCGGGGGCGGTAGGGGCGGTGGGGGTTGGCGGCGGGGCCGGCAGGCACGCGGGCGGCGCTGGTGAGGTGAGGGAGAAAGAGGGAAGAGAGAGGGGGCTGGGGCACGGGGCTGACCATTTTTAGTTAGGTTTAATTTCTTTGTCGTCTGCTAGCAGACGGCAAATAGCATAGCTAGTGGGGTGGGGCCTGATACGTCCATTTTGCATCATGCTTTTATATCAATATTTATTGCATTATGGGCTGTTATTTCACGTTATGTCACAATACTTATGGCTATTCTCTCTTATTTTACAAGGTTTACATGAAGAGGGAGAATGCCGGCAGCTGGAATTCTGGGTTGGAAAAGGAGCAAATATTGAAGGACTATTCCGCGCAACTCCAAAAGTCCTGAAACTCCATGGAATACCTTAAAATAAAAAAATAAAAATCGTCGCCAAAGATGAAGGCCAGGGGGCCCACACCCTGCTCACGAGGGTGGGGGGCGCCCCCTGGGTGCGCCCCCCTACCTCGTGGGCCCCCTGGTGGCTCTCCGACGTCTGTCTTCTCCTATATGAAGTCTTTCGATGAGAAAAAACAGAAGAGAACCTTTCGGGATGAGACTCCGCCACCACAAGGCGGAACCTTGGCGGAACCAATCTAGGGCTCCGGCAGAGCTGTTCTGCCGGGGACACTTCCCTTCGGGAGGGGGAAATCATCACCAACGCTCCTCTCATCGGGAGAGGGCAATCTCCATCAACATCTTCACCAGCACCATCTCATCTCCAAACCCTAGTTCATCTCTTGTATCCAATTCTTGTCTCCATGTTCGGGATTGGTGCTAGCAGGTTGCTAGTAGTGTTGATTACTTCTTGTAGTTGATGCTAGTTGGTTTATTTGGTGGAAGATCATATGTTCAGATCCTTTATGCACATTATTACCCCTCTGATTATGAACATGAATATGCTTTGTGAGTAGTTATGTTTGTTCCTGAGGACAAGGGAGAAGTCTTGCTATTAGTAGTCATGTGAATTTGGTATTCGTTCGATATTTTGATAAGATGTATGTTGTCTAACCTCTAGTGGTGTTATGTGAACGTCGACTACATAACACTTCACCATTATTTGGGCCTAGAGAAAGGCATTGGGAAGTAATAAGTAGATGATGGGTTGCTAGAGTGACAGAAGCTTAAACCCTAGTTTATGCGTTGCTTCGTAAGGGGCTTATTTGGATCCGTATGTTTCATGCTATGGTTAGGTTTACCTTAATACTTTTGTTGTAGTTGCGGATGCTTGCAATAGAGGTTAATCATAAGTGGGATGCTTGTTCAAGTAAGAACAGCACCCAATCACCGGTCCACCCACATATCAAATTATCAAAGTACCGAACGCGAATCATATGAGCGTGATGAATACTAGCTTGACGATATTCCCATGTGTCCTCGGGAGCGCGTTTCCTATTATAAGAGTTTGTCCAGGCTTGTCCTTTGCTACAAAAAGGATTGGGCCACCTTGCTGCACTTTATTTACTTTTGTTACTTGTTGCTCGTTACCATTTATCCTATCACAAAACTATCTGTTACCATTTATTTCAGTACTTGCAGAGAATACATTGCTGAAAACCGCTTATCATTTCCTTCTGCTCCTCGTTGGGTTCGACACTCTTACTTATCGAAAGGACTACGATAGATCCCCTATACTTGTGGGTCATCAAGACTCTTTTCTGGCGCCGTTGCCGGGGAGTGAAGCGCCTTTGGTAGGTGGAATTTGGTAAGGAAAAATTTATTTAGTGTGCTGAAATTTTCTGTCACTTGTTACTATGGAAAGTAATTGTCTGAGGGGCTTGTTCGGGGTATCTTCACCCCGTCCTGTTGAGCCAAGAGTTGCTCCTCGACCTACTGAACCTACTAAACCTATTGAAAATGAAACTCCTTTTGAAATTCCTTCGGGTATGATGGAAAAACTGCTAGCTAACACTTGTGCAGGAGATGGAACAAAGCATCCTGACGAACATCTACGCTATGTGGATGATATTTGTGGACTATTTAATCTTGCCTGTATACCCGATGATGTTGTTAAGAAGAAGGCTTTCCCTTTATCTTTGGAGGGAGACGCATTGACATGGTATAGGCTATGTGATGATACGAGATCATGGAACTATAAAAGAGTGAAATTGGAATTTCATCGAAAGTATTACCATATGCATCTTGTTCATCGTGATCGCAATTATATATATAATTTTTGGCCTCGCGAAGGAGAAAGCATCGCTCAAGCTTGGGGGAGGCTTAAATCAATGTTATATTCATGCCCCAATCATGAGATCTCAAGAGAAGTGATTATGCAAAAAAATTATGCTCGGCTTTCTGATAACAATCGCACCATGCTCGATAATTCTTGTGTTGGCTCTTTTATGATGAAGCCTATTGAATTTAGATGGGATTTATTGGATAGAATTAAATGCAACTCTGAAGATTGGGACCTTGACGAAGGTAAGTAGTCAGGTATGACACCTAATTTTGATTGTGTTAAATCTTTTATGGATACCGATATTTTCCGTAAGTTTAGCACTAAATATGGACTTGACTCTAAGATAGTAGCTTCTTTCTGTGAATCTTTTGCTACTTATGTTGATCTCCCCAAGGAGAAGTGGTTTAAATATCATCCTCCCATAGAAGTAAAAGTAGCTACACCTGTTAAAGTTGAAGAAAAGACTGTCACTTACAATGATCCTATTGTTCCCACTTCTTATGTTGAGAAACCACCTTTCCCTGTTAGAATGAAGGATCATGCTAAAGCTTCAACTGTTGTTCGTAAAAGCAATACTAGGACTTATACACCTCCTGAGCAAGTCAAAGTAGAACCCAATATTGCTATAGTTAAAGATCTCTTGTCTGATAATATTGATGGGCATGTTATTCAATTCTCTGGTGAAACTGCTAGAATTGCTAAACCCTGTGATAGAGATAAACATAGACCTGTGGTAGGCGTGCCCGTTATTTCTGTTAAAATAGGAGATCATTGTTATCATGGCTTATGTGATATGGGTGCTAGTGCTAGTGTTATACCCATTGGCTTATACAAAGAAATTATGCATGAGATTGCACCTACTGAGTTAGAGGAAATTGATGTTACAATTAAACTTGCCAATAGAGATACTATATCTCCAATGGGAATTGTTAGAGATGTTGAAGTCTTGTGTGGGAAAACCAAATATCCCGCTGATTTTCTTGTTCTTGGTTCTCCACAAGATAGCTTTTGTCCCATTATATTTGGTAGACCCTTCTTGAATACTGTTAATGCTAAGATAGACTGCGAAAAGAATGTTGTTACTATTGGCTTGCAAGATATGGTTCATGAGT
The DNA here is from genome assembly GCF_018294505.1 of Triticum aestivum. Taxonomy (NCBI): domain Eukaryota; kingdom Viridiplantae; phylum Streptophyta; class Magnoliopsida; order Poales; family Poaceae; genus Triticum; species Triticum aestivum. The sequence continues at coordinate 431,896,088 of NC_057801.1, forward strand.
TTAATTTCTCTAAATTTAGTAAACAACATCGTGAGGAAGAATTGCCTAGTAAGGATGAAATTATTGGTCTTGCTTCTATTGCTGTACCTCCTAGTGATCCTTTAGAACACTATTTGCTAGACCATGAAAATGATATGTTCATGAATGAAAGAAGGGAAATAGATGAAGTATTCTTTAAACAGGAACCTATTCTGCAACATAATTTGCCTGTTGAAATCCTAGGGGATCCTCCTCCACCCAAGCGTGATCCCGTGCTTGAGCTTAAATCATTGCCTGATAATCTTAAATATGCTTATCTTGATGAAAATAAAATATATCATGTTATTATTAGCACTAACCTTTCAGAGCATGAAGAGGAAAGATTATTGAAAACTCTGAAGAAGCACCGTGCCGCTATTGGATATACTCTGGATGATCTTAAGGGCATCAGTCCCACTCTATGTCAATATAAAATAAATTTGGAAGCTGATGCCAAACCAGTTTGTGATCCTCAACGACGTTTGAATCCTAAAATGAAAGAAGTGGTAAGAAAGGAAATACTCAAGCTTCTGGAGGCAGGTATAATTTATCCCGTTGCTGATAGTCAGTGGGTAAGTCCTGTCCATTGTGTCCCTAAGAAGGGAGGTATTACTGTTGTCCCTAATGATAAAGATGAATTGATTCCGCAAAGAATTATCACAGGTTATAAGATGGTAATTGATTTCCGCAAATTAAATAAGGCTACTAAGAAAGATCATTACCCCTTACCTTTTATTGATCAAATGCTAGAAAGATTATGCAAACATACACATTATTGCTTTCTAGATGGTTATTCTGTTTTTTCTCAAATACCTGTGTCGGCTAAAGAACAATCAAAGACTACTTTTACATGACCTTTTGGTACTTTTGCTTATAGACGTATGCCTTTTGGTTTATGTAATGCACCTGCTACCTTTCAAAGATGCATGATGGCTATATTCTCTGACTTGTGCGAGAAAATTTGTGAGGTTTTCATGGATGACTTTTCCGTCTATGGTTCCTCTTTTGATGATTGCTTGAGCAATCTTTCTCGAGTTTTGCAGAGATGTGAAGAAACTAATCTTGTCTTGAATTGGGAAAAGTGCCACTTTATGGTTAATGAAGGTATTGTTTTGGGGCACAAAGTTTCTGAAAGAGGTATTGAAGTTGATAAAGCCAAGATTGATGCTATTGAAAAGATGCCATGTCCCAAGGACATCAAAGGTATAAGAAGTTCCCTTGGTCACGCCGGATTTTATAGGAGGTTCATTAATGACTTCTCAAAAATCTCTCGGCCTCTGACTAATTTATTACAAAAAGATGTACCATTTGTCTTTGATGATGATTGTGTAGAAGCATTTGAAATACTTAATAAAGCATTAGTCTTTGCACCTGTTGTTCAGCCACCTGATGGAATTTACCCTTTGAAATTATGTGTGATGCTAGTGATTATGTTGTAGGTGTTGTTCTAGGGCAAAGAGTTGATAAGAAATTGAATGTTATCCATTATGCTAGTAAGACTCTAGACAATGCTCAAAGAAATTATGCTACTACCGAAAAGGAACTTTTAGCAGTTGTTTTTGCTTGTGATAAATTCAGACCCTATATTGTTGATTCTAAAGTAACTATTCACACAGATCATGCTGCTATTAAATATCTTATGAAAAAGAAAGATGCAAAACCTAGACTTATTAGATGGGTTCTCCTGCTGCAAGAATTTGATTTGCATATCGTTGATAGAAAAGGAGCTGACAACCCCGTTGCAGGCAACTTATCTAGGTTAGAGAATGTTCTTGATGACCCACTACCTATTGATGATAGCTTTCCTGATGAACAATTAAATGTCATAAGTACTTCTCATAGCACTCCATGGTATGTTGATTATGCTAATTATATTGTTGCTAAATTTATACCACCTAGCTTCACATACCAACAAAAGAAAAAGTTTTTCTATGACTTGCGACATTACTTCTGGGATGACCCACATCTTTATAAAGAAGGAGTAGATGGTGTTATTAGACGTTGTGTACCTGAGCATGAACAGGAACAGATCCTATGCAAGTGTCACTCCGAAGCTTATGAAGGACACCACGCTGGAGATAGAACTGCACATAAGGTATTGCAATCCGGTTTTTATTGGCCTACTCTCTTCAAGGATGCCCGTAAGTTTGTTTTGTCTTGCGATGAATGTCAAAGAATTGGTAATATTAGTAGACGTCAAGAAATGCCTATGAATTATTCACTTGTTATTGAACCATTTGATGTTTGGGGCTTTCATTATATGGGACATTTTCCTGCCTCTAATGGATACACTCATATTTTAGTTGCTGTTGATTACGTTACTAAGTGGGTAGAAGCTATTCCAACTAGTAGTGCTGATCATAACACTTCTATTAAAATGCTTAAGGAAGTCATTTTTCCAAGGTTTGGAGTCCCTAGATATTTAATGTCTGATGGTGGTTCACATTTTATTCATGGTGCTTTCCGTAAGATGCTTGCTAAATACGAAGTTAATCATAGAATTGCATCACCATATCATCCGCAGTCTAGTGGTCAGGTAGAATTGAGCAATAGAGAGCTCAAATTAACTTTGCAAAAGACTGTCAATTGGTCTAGAAAGAATTGGTCCAAGAAACTTGATGATGCATTATGGGCCTATAGAACTGCATACAAAAATCCTATGGGTATGTCTCCGCATAAAATGGTTTATGGAAAAGCTTGTCACTTACCTCTCGAATTAGAACATAAGGCATATTGGGCTATTAAAGAGCTCAACTATGATTTCAAACTTGTCGGTGAGAAGAGGTTATTTGATATTAGCTCACTTGATGAATGAAGAATCCAAGCGTATGAAAATGCCAAGTTATTTAAAGAAAAGGTTAAAAGATGGCATGACAAAAGAATACAAAAGCGTGAGTTTAATGTAGGAGATTATGTGTTGCTATACAACTCTCGTTTAAGATTTTTTGCAGGAAAACTTCTCTCCAAATGGGAAGGTCCTTACGTTATTGAGGAGGTCTATCGTTCCGGTGCTATAAAAATCAACAACTTCGCAGGCAGAAATCCGAAGGTGGTAAACGGTCAAAGGATCAAACACTATATCTCAGGTAACCCTATAAATGTTGAAACTAATATTATTGAAACCGTAACCCAAGAGGAGTACATAAGGGACACTCTCCAGAATGTTCCAGACCCCGAAAAGGAATAGCTATGTGGTACGGTAAGTAAACCGACTCCAAAACAATTTTTAAGGCAATATTTCTCCGTTTTGGAATATTTAGAAAAATAGAAAAATAAGTAGCAGTCCGTGGAGGACACAAGGCCTACACGAGGGTGGAGGGCCCGCCCTACCCCCTGGGCGCGCCCCCCTACCTCGTGAGCACCTCATCTGCCCTCCGGACTCCGTTTCCTTGCACGATACGTATTTTGGTCGGTAAAAATTCATTATATATACTCCCGAAGGTTTTGACTCTCGTATCACGCAAATCTCCCCTGTTCTTGTTTCGAGCTGTTTTTCTGACAGGTCTAGATCATCATGATGACCCCAAGTGCTTCCAAGGACAAATTCTTCGAGAAGGTGATCAACCCTTACCTCGCGGAGGTGCTGCGACACCCTCAAACCATTGAGATGCGTGATGGGTTGCTGCACATCCGCGATGTTGAGGGACCCAAGGGAACCGGAAGCGTGGAGTTGAGGCTCGAAGCAATGGAGCAACAAGTTTTCAAGTGCCAGGGGATGGTGGAGCATGGAATCAACGCTACCCACAAGATGCTCGCGGAGTTCACCAACAACTATGAGTCGGATGCCAAGAAGACCGAGGAAGCCATCTTCAAGCTACATGAGAAGATCGAGCACCTCCAAGCCCAAATCCATGATTTGCAAAACCAAAACTGTGAGTATGAATATAGATTCAAAAGGATGAGTTTGGCTGCAGATTTGAGGATTCCGGAGACTCGATCATCCTTCTATGATGGTGAGCCTATGCCATGGAAGGTGGACAACAAGCTTACATCATCATCAACACCTCCACCGCCAACAACAAGGAAGAAGACATAATCACATGGGTATGGGCACTCCCCTTGGCAACTGCCAAGCTTGGGGGAGGTGCCCTGGTATCGTATCACCATCACAACTCCTATCTTTACCATTTTTCTTAGTTCGATCCTATTAGTAGTATCTTGATTTAGCAGAATGAAGTCATGGCACGATCTAGTTTTGAGTTTTGCTTTATGATCCTTCTTTGTAATCGAGTCCATGAGCTATATAATAAAGATTAGTGTTGAGTCAAGGGCTTGAGTATTTTGCCATGATCTTGGGTGATTAGAAGAAAAAGAATAAAAAGAATCAAAGAGTTCATATTAATCTTATTGAAAGTAACGACTTCACACAGAAAGAGTATGATGATTTAAAGTTGTTGGGAGATGATAAATATAGCTTTGGTCATCGTTGCAATTAATAGGAAGTAATAAGGAAAGAGAGGTTTCACATATAGATATATTATCATTGACATCTTTTATGATTGGGAGCACTCATTAAAATATGACATGATAAAGAGTTGATGTTGGACAAGGAAGCCAACATAATGAGTTATGTTTTCTTACATCTGAGATAAAGTATGTTGTCATGGATCCTCTACCGTGTTGAGCTTGCCTTTCCCCCTCATGCTAGCCAAATTCTCAGCACTAAGTAGAAATACTACTTGTGCTTCCAAATACCCTTAAACCAGTTTTGCCATGAGAGTCAACCATATCTACCTATGGATTGAGTAAGATCCTTCAAGTAAGTTGTCATCGGTGCAAGCAATAAAAATTTCTCTTTAAATATGCATGACTTATTAGTGCGGAGAAATAAACTTTGTACGAACTTGTTGTGGATGCAATAAAAGCGACGGACTGCATAATAAAGGTTCACATACAAGGGGCAATATAAAGTGACGTTCTTTTGCATTAAGATTTTGTGCATCAACCCTAAATGCGCATGACAACCTCTACTTCCCTCTGCGAAGGGCCTATCTTTTATTATTATCCTCTACTTTATGCAAGAGTCACGATGATCTTCACCTTTCCTTTTTTTATTTTATCATTTGGCAAGCTCAGCATGTTGGAAAGAACGTGATATATATATATCTAATTGGATGTGGGGGAGCATGAATTATTATTGTTGACGTTACCCTTGAGGTAAAAAGTTGTGGGGCAAAACTATAAGCCCCTATCTTTCTTTGTGTCCGATTAAAACTCCGTAACCACAAGTATTGCATGAGTGTTAGCAATTATGAAGGACTAAGTGATAGTAGAGTATGTGGACTTGCTTTTAAGCTCTGACATAGACTCTTTCCGATGTTATGATAAATTGCAATTGTTTCAATGACTGAGGGTATAATTTGTTAATGCTCAATAAGGTTTCTGATTCATACTTTGGCTTTGTGAAAAGACCATCACTTGAACTTGAGTAACCTTATGACAAAATTTATATATGTTGCTGTTATGAAATAATCATGATGCCTTCATGTCTGTATTCTATTTTTTATCGACGCCTCTACCCCTAAACATGAGGACATATTTATTGTTATCGGCTTTTCGCTTGAGGACAAGCGAGGTCTAAGCTTGGGGGAGTTGATACGTCCATTTTGCATCATGCTTTTATATCAATATTTATTGCATTATGGGCTGTTATTTCACATTATGTCATAGTACTTATGGCTATTCTCTCTTATTTTACAAGGTTTACATGAAGAGGGAGAATGCCGGCAGCTGGAATTCTGGGCTGAAAAAGGAGCAAATATTGAAGGACTATTCTGCGCAACTCCAAAAGTCCTGAAACTCCACGAAATACCTTAAAATAAATAAAGAAAAATCATCGCCAAAGATGAAGGCCAGGGGGCCCACACCCTGCTCACGAGGGTGGGGGCGCCCCCCTGGGCGCGCCCCCTTACCTCGTGGGCCCCCTGGTGGCTCTCCGACGTCCATCTTCTCCTATATGAAGTCTTTCAATGAGAAAAAAAACAGAAGAGAACCTTTCGGGACGAGACTCCGCCGCCACGAGGCGGAACCTTGGCGGAACCAATCTAGGGCTCCGGCAAAGCTGTTCTGCCGGGGACACTTCCCTCTGGGAGGGGGAAATCATCACCAACGCTCCTCTCATCGGGAGAGGGCAATCTCCATCAACATCTTCACCAGCACCATCTCATCTCCAAACCCTAGTTCATCTCTTGTATCCAATTCTTGTCTCCAAGTCCGGGATTGGTGCTAGCAGGTTGCTAGTAGTGTTGATTACTTCTTGTAGTTGATGCTAGTTGGTTTATTTGGTGGAAGATCATATGTTCAGATCCTTTATGCACATTATTACCCCTCTGATTATGAACATGAATATGCTTTGTGAGTACTTACGTTTGTTCCTGAGGACAAGGGAGAAGTCTTGCTATTAGTATTCATGTGAATTTGGTATTCATTCGATATTTTGATAAGATGTATATTGTCTAACCTCTAGTGATGTTATGTGAACGTCGACTACATAACACTTCACCATTATTTGGGCCTAGAGGAAGGCATTGGGAAGTAATAAGTAGATGATGGGTTGCTAGAGTGACAGAAGCTTAAACCCTAGTTTATGCGTTGCTTCGTAAGGGGCTAATTTGGATCCATATGTTTCATGCTATGGTTAGGTTTACCTTAATACTTTTGTAGTTGCGGATGCTTGCAATAGAGGTTAATCATAAGTGGGATGCTTGTTCAAGTAAGAACAGCACCCAAGCACCGGTCCACCCACATATCAAATTATCAAAGTACCGAACGCGAATCATATGAGCGTGATGAAAACTAGCTTGACGATATTCCCATGTGTCCTCGGGAGCGCTTTTCCTATTATAATAGTTTGTCCAGGCTTGTCCTTTGCTACAAAAAGGATTAGGCCACCTTGCTGCACTTTACTTACTTTTGTTACTTGTTGCTCGTTACCATTTATCCTATCACAAAACTATCTATTACCATTTATTTCAATACTTGCAGAGAATACCTTGCTGAAAACCGCTTATCATTTCCTTCTGCTCCTCGTTGGGTTCGACACTATTACTTATCGAAAGGACTGCGATAGATCCCCTATACTTGTGGGTCATCAGGGCCGAGGGGAAATGGCCGTTAGGTTGGCTATGCTCTTTGTCGTCTGCTAACAGACGGCAAAGAAAGTGGCCATTAGGTGGTTCTCATTAGTGGGACACGCTCCCTCTTTTCCGTCCGCTAGCAGACGGCAAAGAGCAGGCTGACGGCAAACACCCTCTTTGTCGTCCGCTCTTTCTTTGTCGTCAACTTTCTATAAGCTGATGGCAAAGACCTTCTTTGCCGTCAGCTACCGGACGGCAAAAAGCTAGATGACGGCAACTATCCTGATTCCAGAAGTGATATGAGGTGTTACATTTGAGCGATCCTGGAGAACATGACATCTGTTAGAACCATTATTGAAAGGATAGACCAGTTGAATCAAAGGCTGGACATGTTGCAACATAAGTCTTCACAAGTAGCATCCGAACAGAGAATTGAACGAATGTATCCCAAATGTTAAATGATACGACCATTTGAATGAGAAGACACTTTGAAGGAGGTTGATGAATAAACTAACAAGGTAACAACTAGAACAAATACATGGTAGAGATTCCACCAATCTCATACCAAAATATCTGTCGGAAAGATAACTTAGAGCTACTTGAATTCCCACCTAAGAACTCCCAAAGCTTTCTGGTTATGCAATATGGTTTTGGGGATATAGGGAGGCACAAATATCTCACACAACTAACAAATCCTACACTCCAACTGTATCCATCCGTCAACACATAACCAAGAAAACCTTGGAAATCGTGTACCTCAGACCTTCGAACACACTAGGATACAAGATATGGAGGATCATCTGTGCTATCTCCTCCAGTACTGGGGAAAAGTCACGGCACTATTTGCCACCATGAAAAGTATAGCAGCGTTTCGATGTCGGTGAACTCTGGTATACCGAAACTGCAACGATACAACTGTGACGACAACACCTCGGAGCTCAACTCCCCGGGACACTTCCACAACCCCTAAATGTCAGGAGGCACCAAGAACAATGTTCTCATCACAATAATATCAGAACGATCCCAAGATACCCGCATGATCCTAAAAAATTTGAGTGAAAAGGAGGAGAGTGAAGTCAAAACATCTATGTCAGGAGTCCTCACCAGAGCGACGAAGGGGATAAGGAGTGAAAAGAATCCTACTCTCCGATATATATAGCTAAGACTCAAAACAGTTTTGCTTCTAGACTCAACAACGTCAGCGGTTCGATCAAGCAGGGGCTCCTAAGTCGGGATGGCTCTGATTACCAACTTTTAACGCCCTACATGTTGTTATATCCCTCACATGTCGGGACACGACTTAGGAGCATAAACGCACACATGAGTGGTCACAAGACTGGTTAATCTTTACACAACCCATGTACTAAAAAGATAGATAGAGAATAGTTGGCTTACACCCGCCACGAATCACACAACATCATAAAAATTCATACAATCATTCAAGATGAACACAGGGTCTGACTACGGACGAAGACAAACGAATAAAAAACAACCACCCTTGACTAAGTCCCGATCGACCCTACTGGGCACCACTACTGATCGTCCGGAAAAGTAATGTAGAAACACTCATGATCCTCGTCAAACTCCCACTGGAGCTCCGTGGCATCTCCTGTGTCTGACTCAAAGGTACCTGCAACTGTGTTTGTAGTATACTATGAGCCACGGGGACTCAACAATCTTATTACCCACGGTGTCAAGACTATCAAAGGTTAAAGTAGGTATGGCATAGTTTAGTGGTGAGGTTGCAGCAAGCTCTAAGCATATGTAGTGGCTAACTTACGAATACAAGAATAAGATTAGAAACTACGCAAACGGTCGCAAACTAGTAATGATCAAGAAGTGATCCTGAGCTACTTATGTTCAAACATAACCCCACTGTGTTCTCTTCCCGAACTTCATCAAAAAGAGACGATCACAGCTACACACACGGTTGGTGTATTTTAATGAGTTTAGTGTCAAGTTCACTACATCGGATATTAAAAACTCCAGCTGCCACATAACCACGGGCACGGCTCTCAAAAGTTAAAACCCTGCAGGGGTGTCCCAACTTAGCCCATGATAAGCTCATGATCCGCGGAGACAATCCTCCATCTCGAAACACCTCGATCAAGCTCGGGATCCTGGTGCACAAGACATTTTGACAATGGTAAAACAAAACCAGCAAGACCTCCCGACGTGCCGACAACCCGATAGGAGCCGCGCGTATCTCGTCTCAGGCCACGATCGGATGGGACGTCCTACGAGTAAAACCAGACCTCGAGTTTCCCCAGGGTGGGCCCGCACTATACCCAGTTTAGACCAACACTCATGAGGAGCACTGGCCTGGGTTGTTGATTAAGAATCCTCGGGTTAATTACTCCCTATGCAAATTTTAGTGTTATTAGGCAAATGTTAAAACCAAAGTTGGGCCTTGCTGGAAGAGTGTTATTCAAAGCGAACTGTCAAGGGGGCCCAAGGAACATAACACCAGTATGACGGGAACTAAGGCGACAAGAGTGGAACAAAACACCAAGCAAAAGGCCAGCCTTCCACCCTTTACCAAGTATATAAATGCATTAATTAAATAAGAGATATTGTGATATCCCACGATATGCATGTCCCAACATGGAACAACCTGCACTGCACCTGCAACTAGCAACACTATAAGAGGGGTTGAGCAAGCAGTAACATAACCAAACAATGGTTCGCTAGGAAGTTGGTTAGAGGCTTTTCATGGCAACATGGGAGGCTATATAAACAAGTGGTAGGTAGCGCGATGTAACAATAGCAACGAGGACTAGCCAACAAAGATAGTAGTGATATCGGGGGTAATGGTCATCTTGCAAAAAAAATAAAGAAAAGAGGAGGGAGAGAGGTGATGATGCATGGGATAATTGTATAAGCAAACCACAACATGATGAATAACACAACAAGGTGACCACTACTAGGCATATGATAAGCATGATGGAATGCAAAATGACAAGATGCACAAATACAAGGGCAAAGGTGAGCATGGCAATGCAATGAGTAAAACAGCAGAACAAAACAAGATGAGGCTAACAAAGATAGAACCCACATGGAATTAGATCAAGATCAAGGTTGGATATGTTACAAAATGAGGAGGATTACATATGGGGTGTTACACAGGCATACTTAACACATGAAACATACTAAAGAGGAGGCACTTCCACGCGTGTAATGTCTCTAGTTGCATACTTTGCACTTCTCATTTAGAGAGCAAAGCCAAATTTCACTAGAAATTTATTTTTTGAATGCTACATGATTACAATTACAACTTGGAACATTTAGAAAGAGAAAAATAATTTTGTTTCTAGCTAGGCTAGGCCTTCAAGTAGAGCATGGCTAGAAAGGACAAAGGATGGCCTAACTTGGCTTAAGTATAGGGTCTCATCATATCTAAGTGATTATATCGCACATTTTGTTCTCTTTCTTTAAAAGTTTAGTATTCTTTTTATTGAATTGTTTGCTCTAATATTCAACTCTTCCTAGTGGAACTTCCTCCCTCCATCTTATGTGCATATAAGTGGTATATTTAATATATCAAATAGGAGTGTCTCCTACTATTTAGATTTTAGTTTTGTTAAATGTTTGTCATGTATTTGCAAAATATTGATTGTTTATTAAAAACATCCCATGAATTTGAAAAAATATTCACAACATATTAAAAAAATGCATCATGTATTGAAATAATGTGCATATTAAGAAAAGTACATTCATGTATTTAAAAAATATCAATCACATATCTAAATAAAATATTCATCTCGTATTTTGAAAACGATTCATCACATCTTTAGAAAATGTTTGTCATGTATAAAAGAAGATAATCATAGAGAGAAGGAATTTGAAAAGGAGAAAGAAAAGAAAATGATAATTGAAAACCAGCAAAAACCCAAAAGAAAATGGGAAAGAAATAGAAAACTGCTGAAAACAACGAAAAGCCCCAGAAAATCAGAAAATAAGCTAAATTATGTTGATCCGCTCATCCTTTGTCGAACCTTGCATACGTCTCCTCCCCCCTCACTCTCCTGCTTTCATTTTTTTCCTACACATCTTAGTGATTTACGAAAGAAAACTCATTTTTTTTGGTAAGCCAATGAGTGCTTACCATATTTTATAAAAAAATCATTTTTACTCAATCACATTAATATGAGCAGGTAAATCATGGACTAACCTACTAACGTCTCGCACCAAAAAATAGGTAATGTTATGTCGTCCGCTTGTCCTTTGTCCAATGTATGTATGTTCCCCTTCCCTCTCCTATTTTTTATTTTTTCCTCGCATCTGTAGTTTTCGCTATTATTTTATTTCTAAAAACCACCTCTACTTTCCCACCTCTTATTGACTTACCAAATAAAAAATTTGTTTTCTTTGATAAGCCAATAAGTCCTTATCAAATTAGTGTTTACGAACTAAAATCAGTTTTACACAGTCACATCAACATGAACAAGTAAATCAGGCCTAACATAATAAAATATGTATGTCCCCGTTGCAACGTATGGACAATTATCTAATTACTATTAAATATTTTAACACCTAGACGGGCCTTATTGGCTGTTATGTGTTGGTATACAAGGTTATTAGGGAGATAACACATGTGGGAACGTGTGTGCATAGGGTTTCCACCGATGGTTCTCTAGCCATTTTTAATGCTACATGGATAGGTGGACATAAACAACAAGGGAATGATAACATGCAAAAAGAAGAGGCCAGACGGAAGGCCGGCCCAAGGAGGAGGAGAGCGAAACGTATTGCGTTATTGTCGAATAGGAGAGATACATGGATAGAGGGGCATAAACACAAAGGGATAAGTATGGGAGAAAGGATAATGGGAGGGAAGGCCAAATGAAGGAGAAGAGTGAAACGGGAAATGGAAAGGATTACAGTCTTTTAAAATATGAGAGGTAGGAGAGGTGCCGGGCTAGACGATCCCATTTGCGTGTACATGGGTGGATTTTTTTTGTTGGGTGCAGTAACGACAACTTTCATTTTAGGCATGCATTAACAACAAGGGGTCTATCAGTTATCAAGGCACGTCAATTTGGGGTCTTCTTTGTCTAGGAAAATGACAAAACGTGGCTCGCGAGCGCTTGCGTGCAGCAGGGGCCAAAACTATTGTTACATACGACATGCTTGGCGCAAACACAATATGATGAATAGGCCCACCCATTTTCTAACGCTAGAAAAAAGGCCGACTCATGATAGTGCATGCCATCGCCACCTGGAACGGGATTCCCGATTTGCCGCTGATTGTGGCAAGTAGACTTGGCCAAACGCATAGAGGCCACAAAGTGGGCCCGCCCACTTGTCAAACGTGCGAGGGCATACTTTTTTTTGTTTTGTTTCTTTTTTCTCTTCCTTTTTTCTTCTTATTTTTTCTGTTTCCTTTTTGTTTTCCATAAATTCAAAACTTTCAAAAATGTTTAGAGTTTAAAATTTTGTTCAAGATTTATAAAATTGTTCTGGATTTCAAATTTTTGTTCACATTTTTTTAGTTTTTTTCAGAATTTCATTTTTTTCAAAATTTTCAATCCATTTTCAAAAATTCAAAAAGATATGAAAGATTTTTTAAAACTCATGTTCTCTAATATGGTTTCCATTTTTTTTAAAAAAAATCATGTTTCAAAACATGTTTGAGTTTATAAAAATTGTTCATTGTTTTTAAAAAATTGTTTATGTTTTCAGAGAAAGAATTCCGAATTTTTTAAAGTACTCGCACTAGAGAAAACAAAAATGTTTTGCAATTCTTGACGGGCCATTTATGCGTCACTAGAGTGTGAGGCGCAAGGACACTCCTTTTCTTGGTATTTCGGTGCCACGTGTTCAAAAAACTCGCTTTGTGTCGCACCCGGTGGGTTGGCCCACTCAACTGGACCCTGTGAGCCACCTGGAACAAGGGGAGCTCCTAGTTGGCACTCTAAGCGCCACTTTCCTGAACCAGCGCTCGCTACTCGCAAGCAGCGCTTCGTGCACCAGCTCCCGTGGGACGGCCCAGGAAAGGAGGCGATCGATGGTTCGGGGAGGAGGTCGTTACTCGTTTGGTGCCATAGTTGACCCGGCCGTTGACCGGTTGACTTCTTGACTAAATCGTTTTTTCAAATACAAATTAAAAAAAAGATCACCAAATTCAAAGAAAGTTCACAAATTTGAAAAAAGTTCATCCCTTTAAAAACGTTTATCATTTTTGAAGAAAAGTTCATCATATTTGAAAAATATTCATGGATTTTGAAAAAAAGTTCATCAAATTTAAATAAAGTTCATCGTATTTTCTGAAAAAGCATTTTGAAAAAAGTCATCAATTTAAAAAAAGTTCATTGAAATCGAAAAAGTTCATCGATTTAAAAAAAACTTCCTCAATTTTTTGAAAAAAAACATCAATATGAAAAAAATCATCGGATTTCAAAAAACACTTATTTGATTTGATGAAAAAGTTCACATATTTGCAAACAATTCATCGAACCAGGAAGAAAAAAACAGAAAATAAAAAGGGAAAAAGGAAAAAGAGAAATAATAAGGGAAGGAAAAAGTTGATAGTCACTAGGTCCCGCTGGGTGGTGGGGTGGTTGCACCAGCCTACCTCGATGAGGGAGGTCGCTGGTTCGACAAACAAAATGTGTGTTGTTTTTTTGCGGATTATAAACATGCTAGATGGGCTGGCCAGCGCGGTGGCGTTTCAAGCGCCCGTTTGTAAAATACACAGTAACAGGTGTCTGAAGCGTCAAATAGGAAGCGTCGTCAAAAGTGAAGACAGAAGCACCATCACAAGGATACTCTTTTTCTTGGTATATTTGTGTCACAAGTTTAAAAAAAACTCGCTTCGCGTTGCACCTGGTGGGTCGGCCCAGTCCCCTGGACCCTGTGCGCCGCTTGGAACAAGGGATCAAAAGTGAAGACAAATATGTCGTTATTGCATTAGGTTAGAGAGTTTTTTGTCCTTGCAGATCCGATTATTCGAATCTAATGAGTTTATATTGTCGTGTCAAGCTTTTTTTATTGGTGTGATTCTCTGTGAAAGTGAAATCTTCCATCGACACTATGGTGAAGATATAGTGATTCAACGGCCTGCACTTTTAGGGGATCATCCCCGGCCCAAGTACGTTCATCGATCAAGGCTTCCCATCTTTTTGGATGGGCGACACAAGTCACTTTCAAAAAACATTATTGGCAATGTTCGTGCGGGTGAAAGAGTGACAACACCGTTGCTACAGTTCAATTGCAGACTCTTTACCGAAGTCTTTGGAATATTTCTTGAGCAGAGATTGATACCGCGAAGAAGGGTGTTTTCAACATATTTCACTATAATTCTTAGTCATAGGAGTTACTTTGTATTTTTTGGATTTTAGGTCCAAATCAATGTACCTGTAATTGATATGCATATGAATAAAGTTATAGTGTTTCTAAAAAAAAGTGAAGACAAACATGACATTTTTCTTTTAAGAAGAGAACGCGCGACCCTATATATAGAAGACCAAATGAGCAAATGAAACTGGATTTTTCTTTTGTCCATGGCGGATAGGCCACATGCCCCCATGGTCCATGAGGACGCCTCCAAACCCCACACGACCCCACTACGCCTTTTCCATGTTGTTTCCTCCTTCATCATCATCAATTTACACAAAGACTTATCGATCGTGCGTCCTACATTACCACTAGCAACTCTACCTCGACCTTTTCTCTTAAGCCCTAACATAACAAAACCCTAAAACGCTGCTGAGGGGCGGCGAGGGTGGAACGGCGAGGCGGGCGGGCGGGTGATCCGCGGGCCGGTGGCAGCGGTGACGCGCTCGCAGCGGGGGCACATGGTGAGCGCGGACGCCGGGAGTGGCTGGCGTGTGTGCGGCGAGAGCACCGTGGGCGGCGCCATGCGCATCGCCCTCAGCTCCTCCACCTCCCGCTGCAGGCGGCGGTTCTCCTCCGTCAACGAGCCGAAGCAGCGTTTCAGGTACTCGCACTCCATCTCCGTGTGCTTCAGCTTAGTCCTGTACACGTACATAGTTCAACTCATTCAGATTATAGCAACTCAACCAGTACCACTAGCTAAAGAAAAGGATCCAGGAATAGTAAGTAAATAACACAAGTTGCTCGATCCCATAATGGAACATTGAACCTCGATCGGAACCTACACTTCAAGTTAACGGTGCACATATAATTGTAACTTGACAACATGGTCAGTTGTATACAAGATGACAGAGTAGACGGAACAGAACGCAACCAGATGCATAGCATCTCACCGTGTGAGCTTAAACTAGCATGAGCTAGAGCACTATACGCAACTTAATTTGACCATAGGCCCCCATTCCAAGAGCATTGTCATCTCGTCCTAGCGTGAAGGAAGGCCAATGACTTTGCCAGGATAAGATGGACCGTACCGGCCATGGCCTTCGACTTGCTCCACTTTCGACTTCACGAGACTCGCTGAGCCAGGGTCAAGTTGTAGCCATTTCCAGGCTTGCACGTGCTGATTAGTCCACGTGCTGATGCCAGCGATTAGCTCAGTTGTTTAATCTAGAGAATCCTAATCTAGTAGTACGTGTATCATGGAGTAATAATTATAAAAGGTGGTGAAGCCGCCTTACTCTATCAAGCTAGAGAATCTACCTAGTTGATGTTGTCCCGCATCTCAGATGCAGTACAAGTTTCAAGGTAGATAGCCAGTGATCTATGCCACCTTAATTGAGGGAAGGGTCCATAATTATGTTGGGACGAGAATAGGCTATCATTACTAGGTACATACTGGAGTAGTGCAAGACAAGCATATTATCACTAGTCTGATTGGCGTTATCACTACATTACGATAGAAACTAAGGGCCTGTTTGGTTTTAAATAAGTCACCAACTTATAAGTCAAAAAGTAAAAAGAAATGACTTATTTTGCCAAACAGACCCGAATTATAAGTTACCCCAACTTATAAGTCATAAGTTGTTCCACCCCAACTTAAAACTTATAAGTCACCCCCTTTTACATGGGTCCCACCACCTGCATGATGTTGATTGATGTGAGAAGGTGTGTCAGGTGACTTATAAGTCAGGTGACTTATTGAAACCAAACAGGCCCTAATCCTCTATGCAAGTTTCTTTGGATTGAACAACGGCGGGTCAGAAACAACTCAGTTTAATCTCGACGCGAGTTGAAAGTAGCATGCACAGCCAAGCTAGTCTGCAAGTTAAGCAGCGCGTGCGTACCATGGACGTGTAGGATTTGCTCAATGAAATTGCAACGTTACGCCAGTAGCTTCAAACGTCAATTACTGGCCTGATGTTCCATAGCGATAAACACCTTATTATCTACTGATAGTATTGACCAGACAAGCATTGCCTTGAGTTAATTACTTGACCTTTCAACGGAGAATGAGTAACATAAGGAACAAGCAGGTCCTCCAAGTTTGTCCCATTTGCCTCGGTTTCATCATTAACTAACGAACCAAATTGTACGTCACCGTCTTCCCCTACTTGAATGCATTGGCAGTACGCCCTGCCCGTTTCCTAAAAAAAGTTACTACTACTAAATTAAGCCAACCAACTTGATTATCTTAATACTGACCGCCGAACGGACTGGTACGATTTTGTAGGGTAGACCAGTGGTAGTCCCTTAACGGTGAAGTTCCAAGTGCACGTGAGGCTTGGCCATGTCAATGTGTGCTCGTGAACATGTATAAAGAGGTACACTGTGTATGTAAACAGGAACAAGTTAAAGGGGATTCCTTCCTATTTTTACCTTGCCCTGCGGTTCTGAAACCAGACCTCCACCTGCCTGGGCCGTAGCTTCAGTTTGATCGCCAAGGCCTCCTTTTGCTTCTGCATGCAAGAATTCCATTTCCAAGGCGTTAAATAAATAATAAATCGCTGCACGCCCATGACGGTTCACGCAGGCCTTCACCGTCCATAGTTGCAAAAGAGGCGTGAATAAATATGGAGTAGCACCGATCCCGCCAGTCAAACAAAACCTATTACGTACTACTACTGCTGTATGTGGAGGAGTAACTGCGTTACCCTGGGAGGCAGCTGTGACTAGATAGGTTCATTACTCGCCGCAGCCGCACTGTACCACGACGACATGAATACCACCCCACTGCATAAGACCAACGTTGTGCTCTACAGTCTCTGCTAGACTTTTATGCACCATGTACCGCGCCAAACAATCAGAGGTGCACCCCCACTCTTTATTTGCCTACTACTCCTACTGCTACTGCAAGTAGTGCACCGTTTCGATAATGTACCACTACCGAGCAGTACCGACTTCTAATGCCACTAATAACGAGTAATGTGCCGGAGAGTACCCCTTGTCTCGATTTCCCATGAATGGGACACATATATAATCAAAGATCGAGCAGTGCTACTTAATGGATCAGTGGTTGTCCGACCCCGTCGCAGGGTTTACATCGTGCTCTTCAATGTCCATCAGAGTAGCGCCACGGAAACGAATCCAGTTCAAGATTCATCCGTACGACCAACGGATCAACTTTGCAGTAATGCTCTCGTCCGTGGACGAGATTTCTGGTGGACGTACGTATGGTATACTACTACTACTATTATTACGTAAGTGCGTGTACTACATGCCGGCCGATCTTAACCAAGCTATTAGTGTACAGGAAACTGAAGGAATCGACAAGCATTGGGTGGAAGACGTGTGTTGCTGACCGGTGAGAGGGTGTGGTTGAGGCGGAAGCTCTCCTCGAGGAGGCGGGACTGCTCCTTGGAGAGGCGGAGCTTCTTTGGGCGGTGCGGTCCGCCGGCGCCCCGCTCCTCCTCGTCCTCTTCCACGCCGCCCATCAGGAAGTCCTCCTCTTCGCCGCCGCTCGCCGGCTGGTTCATGTCCAGGCCCCTCATGTTCCCGCCACCATTGTTGCTGATATTATTGTTGCAAACAAACCCCTCTGCCAAGGACAGCACGTTCGAGTTAGTTCTCGTCGATGTTACACCCTCAATTAGCCAGCTGGTTACTTGAACAAACTCAAACATTTAACATGCAACTGTGCGGTGCATTTCTTCCCGAAGCACCCAAAAAGGTTTGTGCATGCGCGAAGAAATGCGATGTTCACTAGCAAGATTTGAAGCCATGAACGGAGAACACGATCCAACTTCTATGGCGGAAGCTATACTTGCAGTTGTAGGAGGGAGACGGAGAAGGAAAACAGCTGGTAGGTGGTCAGTGGTCTCCCGAGCTTACCTGAGCCAGAGGAGGAGCTGAGGCCGGGGACAGCCATGGTGAGCTCCAGGCCTGAAGGAGAAGTGGCCCCCATCACAGGCGACAAGCCAATGCGGAAACAAGAGCAAGGAAAGGGTGATGAGGATGAGGAGAGGAGGAGGCCAAGGCCAAGACAAAGACAGATTGAAAAGGAGTAGAAGCCTGGGGAGGCTTTATATAAAGGGGGCCGGGTAGTAGAGCGATACCACCACTACTCGTACTACGTTGGAACTTTTAACAGTGGCAGTACTACGATTGGATGGAGAAAAAAACATATGAAATGAGACCACTCTATTATGAGCGAGCAACACTGGTAGCAGGGTGTGATGTACTTTGTCTGGCAAGATATTATTAGGTTCACACTGTTGGAGACATCATGAGTTTTTCTGCTTTGACCGGGATTAGGCATTTCCAACGTGAACGATCAAAACACCCGCAAATGTCCGAACCAATCCGTTCGGATGCTTGTAGTCATCTAAGGTGGATCAGCTAATCGGTCCGAACTGGTCTATATGTTGAAACCCCGCCCCGCAGCCCGGACCTAAATCGAGGAGAGCTCTATAGGAGTTCAGATGCCCGCCATGTCGGACTCCGACACCCATATGCCCCCCCCCCCCCCCCAAACTCTATTCAGAGCCCACGTATTTTCACAATCCTGCCCTCCTCCGCCGCACTCTATCTACCGCTCCAAGACCGTCGTAGCCCCTAGGACGCCACGCAGGCCTTGTCGAACCACGATAGACGCCGCCCAAGCCTTGCCGGACACCGACGCCGTACTCTCTTGGATCTGGTCGTCACTCAGATACCCTCCCCCCGTGCGGATGTTGTCCATGGAGGACAAACACCCGGAAAGTGTCCAGAAAAAATCCATGGTGCAAAAAATGTATGTTCTAGTTACTCACTTTGAATCAAGCATGATGGATTCAGACGAATACTTCTACATCGAGTTTATTCGTTTTAGAAGATGAGGATGGAACGGTGATGATGATGGCGATTCTTGAAGAAACTTAGCATGCTGAGGACTATGCTCTTAACTACAAAGGTTCACAAAAGGGACACCGAGTGTTAAACTGGAACAGTGCATGGTGGCATATGGCTCGGTACTATGGCTACTTTACCCTCGATGCGTTATTCAAAATCTATTTTCGACGTTGATTCCAAATGGAGCAACCCTTGTTCATGCGCCTCTACGCATGTGTCAGGGCATATGATGATTATTTCAAGCCGGAGAAGCATGTATTTGGCCGCGTCGGGTTCTCGGGTCTCGACAAGTGGACAACTACTATGGCGATGCTTGCCTATGGCATGGCTACGTAATCCTGGGACGAGTACCTCCGGACGTCTGAAAGCACATGCCTCGACGCCATGGTCAGATATGTAGTTGTAGTAGTCAAGGTGTGCACTTAAAATTGAATAATTGCTCATATGCTCAACAAAATCAATACATGGGTCATCATAAAAAGCCCAGCCAAAATTCATGAAGCAGCTGCATCACAAGACTTACGGAATTGGCACTCTTTCTTTGACATGTCAAGGTCTCACAATGACATTGACGTGTTGCAGCGGTCTTCGTTGTTTGCAAGGTTGTGTGCGGACAAAGCTTGCTCGTGCAACTATACCATCAATGTGCATGGGTACAAAATGAGGTACTATCTTTGTGATGGTATCTACCCTCCATGGGCGACCTTTGTCAAGACCATCTCCAAGCCAAGAGGTAACAAAAATGTCACTTTGCTGCAAGACAAGATGATGTAGGGCAGAACCCTAGATGCCCGATCTTTCACGATTGGAGGGTGAAAGATCGTGGATGTCACCTAGAGGGGGGTGTGAATAGGCACTTTAAAATAATTATGGTTTAGGCTTGAACAAATGCGGAATAAACCTAACGATTAATTTGTCAAGCACAAAGCCTACAACAACTAGGCTCACCTATGTGCACCAACAACTTATGCTAAGCAAGATAAACAACTAAGTGATAACAAGATATATGACAAAAAACAATAAGGCTATCACAAAGTAAAGTGCATAAGTAAAGGGTTCGGGTAAGACATAACCGAGGCACGCGGAGACGACGATTTATCCTGAAGTTCACACCCTTGCGGATGCTAATCTCCGTTTGGAGCGGTGTGGAGGCACAATGCTCCCCAAGAAGCCACTAGGGCCACCGTAATCTCCTCACGCCCTCGTACAATGCAAGATGTCGTGATTCCACTAAGGGACCCTTGAGGACGGTCACCGAACCCGTACAAATGGCGACCCTTGGGGGCGGTCACCGAACCCGTACACTTTGGCGACCCTTGGGGGCGGTCACCAAACCCGTACACTTTGGCAACCCTTGGGGGCGGTCACCAGTACCCGTAAAATTGCTCGGGGCGATCTCCACAACCTAATTAGAGACCCCGACGCTTGCCCGGAGCTTTACACCACAATGATTGAGCTCCAAACAACACCAACCGTCTAGGGCGCCAAGGCACCCAAGAGGAACAAGCTCTAGGGTGTCCAAACACCCAAGAGTAACAAGCTCAAGGTTACCAAGCACCCAAGAGTAATAAGCTTCTCAACTTGTAACTTCCACGTATCACGTGGAGAACTCAAACCGATGCACCAAATGCAATGGCAAGGGCACACGGAGTGCCCAAGTCCTTCTCTCCCAAATCCCACCGAAGCAACTAATGCTAGGGAGGAAAATGAGAGGAAGAACAAGAAGGAGAACACCAAGAACTCCAAGATCTAGATCCAAGGGGTTCCCCTCACATAGAGGAGAAAGTGATTGGTGGAAATGTGGATCTAGATCTCCTCTCTCTTTCCCCCCCAAAACTAGCAAGAATCCATGGAGGGATTGAGAGATATCAAGCTCGAAGAAGGTCAACAATGGGGGAAGAACACGAGCTCAAGAGATAAGGTTCATTGGGGAAGAAGACCCCCTTTTATAGGAGGGGAAAAATCCAACCGTTATGTGCTCAGCCCGCACACGAGCGGTACTACCTCTCCACGAGCGATAATACCGCTCGGGCGGTAGAAGCAGGAAAAAAGAGCAATAAAACATGAACCTTGGGGCGGTAGTACCGCTTATAAGCGGTACTACCGCTCACCCCAGCGGTACTACCGCTGGAGGAGCAGAACACGGGACCAAATGAGGCAGGGCAGAGCAGAGAACGGTGGCAGTAATGCAGTAGCGGTACTACCGCCCGACCGGAGCGGTACTACCGCTTATAGGCGGTACTACCGCCCAAACGGGGCGGTACTACCGCTTATAGGCGGAACCGCCGTGCCTTACTACCGTGCAACTACTGCTAAACCCGACACGAAAAGAGCAGACCCAAAATTGAGGCGGTAGTAGAGCAGTACTGGAGCGGTATTACCGCTTGACACTACAAGCGGTACTACCGCTGCCACCGTGGTACTACTGCAGGGAGCAAAACAAAACTGCCATAACTTCTTCATATGAGCTCCGAATTGAGCAAACTCAAGCTTGTTTGAAACAAGACAACGAGTAGCATCAAAACAGTAAGAAGAGGCAGGGGAGGTATGCCTAACAAAAAGAGGAGAGAAACCTCCAACAGAGAAGAAACGACAGAACCTCCAACATCGAAAACATCATAGAAGATGCATGTGAACTCCGTTTTCGATGAACTCGAGCTTGTCAAGAAAATGACCATAAGCTCCAAATCTCACAAGGAGAATAACCAAACAAGAACCAAGAAACATGATGCAAGGATGCAATGGTTTGAGCTCTCTACGAATGATACGATCAAGTTACTCATCGAGAGCCCCCTTGATAGTACGGCAATCGAACCTAAAACCCGGTCTCCCAACTACCATCATGAGACCGGTAAAAAGGAAAACCTATCAAGGGCAAACCTTTGCCTTGCACATGGTCCACTTGAGCTAGATGATCACGATCTTGACTCCCTCAAGTTGGACCACCTTTCTTGATTGCGTTGGCTCGATGAAGACTAGTTGATTGCTCCCCCATACTCCACTATGGGTGAGCCACTCTTCCGCACATCTTCACAAGTCCATTGTCACCACAATGGACGGCAAGCTTCAAGCATTTGATCTCTTCAGGATGCTTCACTTGAACTTGCACACCACAACCTAACCCCACAAAGAACTCTCACGAAGATCATGTGTTAGTACACAAAGCGTAATTGACAATGCTTACCATACCATGGGATCGCTTGATCCCTCTCGGTACATCTTATATGCTTTGTGTGTTGATCAACTTGATTCACTTTTTGACTTAGTCTTGATCAACCTCTCACATGACCAATCTTTAGGTAATTGCTTGAATGGCACCTTGGTCATCACAAACTCTCATTGAAACCAACAAATGGACTCCAAGAAAAGCCTATGGACAAATCCTTCAAATAAAACTCAAGGCAACCATTAGTCCATAGAGATTGTCATCAATTACCAAAACCAAACATGGGGGCACCGCATGTTCTTTCAGAGGGGATCCTACCAAGAACACGAAGAACATGAGGAGAGAAATCACTCAAACCAACAAGATTCGATTACACATATGCTAGATCCTCGAAACACAAAGAGACACACGATCTGAATCCAACAAAGGACGATACAAGTGGCAACTAGTTCATATCCATGAGGAGGTCTTGAGGGGTCTTCCCATGAAGGGGGTTTGAATCCAAAGAGGATCTTTTCCGAAGAGGGAGCGGTCTCTCTCGGTGGAGTAGATCCGGATGGATGAGCAAAGCTCTATCTCACAAATGAGCTAATCCATTGCTAACCCTAGAAAGAGGGAGGAGGAGGAGTTTATATAGTCTATGGGGGCGAAGGGGTACATGGGCTTCGGCCCAACACTCGGTCACGTACAAGCGTCGGACGTCCAACCGTCACCGGCCGTCCGATGGCTTGCAGGGTCCGGACGTCCGGGACTGGTCAGAAGTCTCATGTTTCGGCTCGGGTCAGGGTTCGTCGGACGTCCGGTTGGGGTCGGTCGTCCGGTCCGTCGGTCGTCCGAAGATCTCCGTTCTTCCAATGTGTTGGCTTAGGTGTGGTGGTGTCGGTCGTCCGGTGTTGCTCGGTCGTCCGGACTCTAGGAGGTGTCGGTCGTCTGGTGTTGCTCGGACATCCGGACGCTAGAGCGTGCACGGGCTGGGACTTGGCTGGCCGGTTGGAGCCTCCAGGCGTCGAACATCCGAGAGACGTCGGTCGTCCGATGACTAGGAGTTTCGAGCAGTCCTTCTTCATGTCCATTGAACTTGGTGTCCTCGTCGTCTTGTCCGTTGGGCCATATTTCAAAGGGGAGAATAGAAAGACTAGTTAAAAATGAAATTCTTCCTCCATTAGAGTTCTCAGACTTAGAACAATGCATAGATTGCATTAAAGGAAAGTATGTAAAACAAATTAAAAAGGGTGCAAACCGTAGCACAGGAACACTAGAAATCATTCACACTGACATTTGTGGACCATTTCCTGTGAAAAGTGTGGATGGCTATGAATCATTCATAACATTCACAGATGATTACTCACGATATGGTTATATTTATCAAATCAGAGAAAGATCTGAAGCGTTGGATAAATTTAAGATTTTCAATGTTGAAGTTGAAAATCAGCATGATAAAAGAATAAACATCGTAAGATCTGACTATGGGGGGGGGGAGTACTACGGTCGGCACACACCATATGGCCAAGTCCCTGGACCCTTGGCAAGGTTCTTAAAGGAGACTGGCATGGTGGCCCAGTATTCAATGTCGGGCGAGCATCGGTGAAATGGAGTAGCTGAAAGTCATAACCGTGCACTAATGGATATGGTGCGCAGCATGATGAGTTACTCCACCTTGCCATTGGGCTTATAGATGGAGGCGCTTAAAACCTCCATTCACATTCTCAATAGAGTACTTAGCAAGTCGGTGCCCAAAATACCGTACGAGTTGTGGACGGGAAGAGTGCCCTCCCTACAACACTTCAGCATGTGGGGGAGCACAACTCAGGCCAAAGTGTTTAATCCAAATATTGCAAAGTTAGATCCCAAAATAGTTAGTTGCCACTTCATTGGCTATCCTGATAGATCAAAAGGTTTTTGTTTCTACTGTCCACAGAGATACACAAAGTTTGTAGAAACAACATATGTAGTCTTCTTAGAGGACGAAATGATAAGGGGAGCATGGTAACTCGGAAAATTGATCTTGAGGAGAAGGGGGTGCATGCACCTAATCCGATAATTCAGGAGCCATTTAAATCACTACCTATTGTACCTGCACCGACAATCCCTGAGGTTGCAGTGCAAGCACCTGTTGTAACTCCACCCATGACCACTATGGGAGAAGTTCCTGAACCTGTCCTTCAGGAGCCGACTGAACCCGTTGTTGAGCATGAGGGGGAGGTGCAGCAGCCATTTTTAGAAAATGTGCGGGAAGTTGAGGCACAAAATGTGCCAGAGAATGAGGCCCCTAGAAGGTCTAAAGGAACTAAAAGATCAGATATTTCTACTGATTATAAAGTTTATAACACACAAATAGTTCATATGGAAGGTGATCCCACTTCATATGAAGAAGCCATGAGAAGCACTCACTTATCAAAGTGGCTGGAGGCAATGGAAGACGAGATGAAATTGATGAGTTCCAAAGATGTTTGGGACTTAGAGAATAATCCTAAAGGAGCCAAAACAGTAGGCTGTAAATTGGTCTACAAAACTAAGTATGACTCTAATGGGAATGTAGAAAAGTATAAAGCACGACTTGTGTCAAAAGGATTTACACAAAGAGAAGGGGTAGATTACAATGAGACAGTTTCCCCAGTCTCATGTAAGGATTCCTTCAGAATCATAATGGCATTAGTCGCACATTTTGATTTAGAGCTATATCAAATGGATGTAAAGATGACATTTCTAAACGGGGATTTAAAAGAAAATGTTTAAATGAAATAACCCAAGGGTTTTATCATGGAAGGCAAGGAACATATGGGATGTTGCCTGCAAAAATCCATTTATGGATTAAGGCAAGACTCTAGAAAGTGGTATCTAAAGTTTAATGAGACAATTAAAAGATTTGGATTTAAAGAGAATTTTGAGGATAACTGCGTTTACGCAAAGTTTAAAAATGGGAAATATATTTTCCTAATCTTGTATGTGGATGATATCTTGTTTGCTAGCAGTGATGTTAGTCTGCTACAAGAAACAAAGAAGTTCTTGTCCTCAAATTTTTACATAAAAGATCTTGGTGAAGCATCATATCTTTTGGGCATATAAATTCACCGAGATAGCAAAAAATGGAGTTTTAGGACTATCGCAGAAGGCATATTTGGAAAAGGTTCTTAAAAAGTATAATATGCATGCAAGTAAAGCCACACCTGCTCCTATAGTCAAGGGCGACAGTTTTGGAAAATTCCAATGTCCCAAGAACCGGTACGAGATCGATCAAATGAAAGCAGTACCATATGCTTCTGTTGTTTGAAGTTTACAGTATGCAAAAGTGTGCACTTGCCCTGACTTAGCTTTTATCACCGAGGTACCCGGTAGATATCAAGAGAATCCAGGCACAGAGCACTGGAAGATGGTAAAGAAAGCACTGCGTTGTGCGCAAGGCACGAAGGACCTCATGCTAACACAGAGGAGATCTGATTCCCAAGAGATGAGAGGGTATTCAGATGTAAATTTTGCGTGAGACAAAGATGATAGAAAATCCACGTCAGGATACGTGTTCACTCTCGCTGGAGGGGCTACTTCGTGGAGAAGCTCCAAACAGTCAATAGTTGCATCATCCATGATGTATGCAGAATTTATAACATGTTTTGAGGCCACGAGGCAGGTGATATGGTTGAAGAAATGTATACCCGACTTGAAAGTGGTAGATTGTATTGACAAACACTAAAGATGTACTGTGACAACCAGCCCGCAGTATTCTATGCTCGCATTATAAGTCGACTAATGCTACCAAACCAATAGAGATAAAGTATTATGTTGTGAAAGATAAAATCCAGGATCACATTATAAGTCTCGAGCATATCAAGACAAAGGGTATGCTGGCGGAGCTTCCCATCACTACTGGACTGACATAGATCGGTAGGCATATCGGCGGGGTGTACGGCTCGTGACGAACCTGGTGTTGCGTGCCGCTGACTCCCACCTCTTTATATCTAGCGCAGGTGACAGGGGCCGTCAACCATAGTGGGTTGAGTGCCCCTGATCAGGGCGCGAATCTAAGGGCCCGGTGGGTCATTGGGCCCACACGAGAGGAGATCAACCTATCATTCTCCCCCTTGATCTCAACTTTTACTTTTAACCATATACGTTTTTACTTTACTCGTTTCATCACAGATCAATACATAGAACATGTTTCATCGTCAGAGCTCAATTGCCGATAGAATCAGACAGCTACAACATACCTCTCTGTTTTGAAACAAATTGTGTTCCTTTTGCGCCTCTCATGATCCAGGAATCATAGGCTTTCCCTTAATCCCATGCCGGCTAAGTGTTCCTTGAACACATTGGGTGGTAGGCCTTTCGTAAGCGGATCCACAAGCATATCCTTTGTCCTTATATGCTCGAGACTTCTAGTATGATCCTAGATTTTATCTTTCACAACATAATACATTATCTCTATTGGTTTGGTAGTATTACTCGACTTGTTGTTCTGAGCATAGAATACTACGGGCTGGTTGTCACAGTACATCTTTAGTGGTTTGTCAATACAATCTATCACTTGCAAGTCAGGTATAAATTTATTTAACCATATCGCCTGCCCCGTGGCCTCAAAACATGCTATAAATTCTGCATACATCGTGGACGATGCAACTATTGACTGTTTGGAGCTTGTCCACAAAATAGCCCCTCCAGCAAGAGTGAACACATATCCTGATGTGGATTTTCTATCATCTTTATCTCTTGCAAAATCTGCGCCTGAATACCCTCTTATCTCTAGGAAATCAGATCTCCTGTATGTTAGCATGAGGTCTTTCATGCCTTGCGCATAACGAAATGCTTTCTTTACCATCTTCCAATGCTCTGTGCCTGGATTCCCTTGATATCTACCGGGTACCCCGGTGATAAAAGCTAAGTTAGGGCGAGTCTACACTTGTGCATACTGTAAACTTCCAATAGCCGAAGCATATGGTACTGCTCTCATTTGATCGATCTCGTACTGGTCTTGGGACATTGGAATTTCCCAAAACTGTCACCCTTGAATATAGGAGCGGGTGTCGCTTTACTCGCATGCATATTATACGTTTTAGAACCTTTTCTAAATATGCCTTCTGCGATAGTCCTAAAACTCCATTTTTCCTATCTCGTTGAATTTCTATGACCAAAACATATGATGCTTCATCGAGACCTTTTATATCAAAATTTGAGGACAAGAACTTTTTGTTTCTTGTAGCAGACTAACATCACTACTAGCAAGCAAGATATCATCCACATACAAGATTAGGAAAATATATTTCCCATTTTTCAACTTTGCGTAAACGCGGTTATCCTCAACGTTCTCTTTAAATCCAAATATTTTAATTGTCTCATTAAACTTTAGATACCACTGTCTAGAGGCTTGCCTTAATCCATAAATGGATTTCTTTAGGCGGCATCCCATATCTTCCTTGCCTTCCATGATAAAACCCTTGGGTTGTTTCATGTCAAAATTTTCTTTTAAATCCCCGTTTAGAAATGTCATCTTTACATCCATTTGATGTAGCTCTAAATCAAAATGTGCGACTAATGCCATTATGATTCTGAAGAAATCCTTACATGAGACTGGGGAAAATGTCTCATTGTAATCTACCCCTTCTGTTTGTGTAAATCCTTTTGCCACAAGTCGTGCTTTATACTTTTCTACATTCCCATTAGAGTCATACTTAGTTTTGTAGACCCATTTACAACCTACTGTTTTGGCTCCTTTAGGAATATTCTCTAAGTCCCAAACATCTTTGGAACTCATCGATTTCATCTCGTCTTCCATTGCCTCCAGCCACTTCGATAAGTGAGATCTTCTCATGGATTCTTCATATGAAGTGGGATCACCTTCCATATGAACCATTTCTGTGTTATAAACTTTATAATCGGTAGAAATAGTTGATCTTTTAGTTCTTTTAGACCTTCTAGGGGCCTCATTCTCTGGCACATTTTGTGCATCAACTTCTGGCACATTTCTTAACATGGCTGCTTCACCTCCCTCTCATGGTCAACAACGGGTTCAGTCGGCTTCTGGCGGACAGGTTCCGGATCTTCTCCCATAGTTGTCATGGGTGGAGTTACAATAGGTGCTTGCACCGCAACCTTAGGGATTGTCGGTGCAGGTATAATAGGTAGTGAGAAAAATGGCTCCTGAATCATCGGATTAGGTGCATGCACCCTCTTCTCCTCAAGATCAATTTTTCGAGCTACCATGCTCCCCGTCATCATTTCGTCCTCTAAGAAGACTACATGTCTTGTTTCTACAAACTTTTTGTATCTCTCTGGACATTCATAATGATCTTTATCCAAACATGAAACACTAATCAAGTTTCTATGTAATGAAGGAACATATAAAACATGTGCAAGCAGAAGCTTGGAACCATCAGCTAACTCCAGGGAGATGTCGTCGACAGCTTCAACTTCTGCTTGAACTCCATTTGCAACTTCAATGCTTCTTTCGCTTCTTTGTGTAGTCTGCGTCGAATGGAATCCCTGTAATGAATTTGCAACATGAACAGTTGCACCTGAGTCAATCCACCAAGTAGATTTGGAAAACTGTGTATACAAGGATTCATTTACAAAGGAAACAATGTTGTTACCTCTCTTTGCCATTATTGACTTTAGCCAAACAGGGCAATCTTTCTTGTAATGCCCAGTCTGCTTACAATGAAGACATGTATCTTTGTCCACTCGAAGAGACTTTTGCTGATGTTGATACTGCATGGGAGCTTTTCCATGTGACTCTGAAGGGTAACCATTGTTACTTTGATTGTAGTTCTTTTTCTTATTATCCTTCACATAGTTTAGAGAGCCACCATGTGAGGTTCTAAGTCTTTCCTCTTCTTGCACACACATGGCTATAGTCTTTTCAGTGTCCCATTTTTCAGGCAACATGTTGTAGTTGACAACAAAAGTGTCAAACCCTTTTGGCAGTGAAGCCATAACCAGGTGAACATGGAGTGCAGGTTTGAGCTCCAAATTCGAATCCATGGGTTTAAGCTTAGCTGCCATGTTGCTCATCCGGAGGATGTGCTCTCTTATGCCATGACCACCACCTTTGTAGTTTTCTACCACCAGTTGCTTTAGCAGCTGGGTAGCATATACCTTTGAAGAACCAATGAACTGGCTCTTTATCTTTTCAACAAACTCCCCTACGGAAGTACACTTTGCAATTAAGCCCACAATAGCGTTATCAGTTGTGTTCTTTATGAAAGCCATTCACTTTTTATTGGTGGTGAGCCACTTTTGGTTGTCGAGGGTATATGACATCTCCACTGGAGCATGATCCCTCTTCTTTTTGTCCCAAGCAGCAGCATCATCATTTGCATCTCTGACTGGCTATGTTGGTTTGACCGGCTGTGGGGTATCCACAACCCAGTCCATCTCAGCACAAACAAAAGCCAAGTGGACCTTCTTTCTCCATTCAGTGTAGTTGTCACCTCTGAGGGTTGGAACATCCTTGATGCAGCTCATCAAGTAGCACCCTCCTGAAAACCACAACGAAGTGAGATCATAACAAAAATTGCATGCATTAATCCAACGTTGGTCAAAATTAAAACATACAACTGTTTGTGCAATTGAAAGTATATCACCGTTGGACAAAAAAATGAAATAAATGCACATATAACAACAATAAATCACGATTATGTTATTAATAACGTTGATCATAAAATAACAGAATCATAATTGTTTCAATAATCGCTTTAACATGCTCTTAAAAATTAACTCTCACTTTAGTTCTATTCACCTTTTAAAAAGAGCCCTTTTATTTATTTTGCAGCGGAAAACATGAATAAAAACCCTAACCCTAACCCTAAACCACCTCGGGTCCTATTGAATCAGCTTTCAACATTGTTTAGCATATGGACACCTCCAGAAACCAGTGAAAAGTTGTCTCTTCCCCGTCTGCGCACGACACAACCCCCCCCCCCCCTATTTTTTTGAAATAAAACAAAATTTTATTCATTAGCAATAACCAATACATCGTTTGTGAGAAACGTTACAATTTCACTAATAGGCTCCTCAAACCAATCCGAAGTCGAAAAAAATCTAGCTAATCTAGCTAGTTCATGTGCTACTTTATTTGCCTCTCTATTACAATGTTCGAATTTAGTCATGATAAAATCACAAGCATAGTGATAGCAGTCATGGAAGATTGTCGCCGCCGCTCCCGCTGACTGTCCTCCGTCCTACATGGTCTCAATCACCTCCATATTGTCAGAGTTGATGATTATGCGATTACATCCCGCCCTTTGCGCTAAATTTAGGCCAAATTTGAGAGCTAAGGCCTCCGCCATGAGAACATCTGCGCAGTAGTTTATCTTTCCATTTCCTCCTGCAATAAACCTACCTTTGTCGTCTCTCAAGACTGCCCCCATCGTACCCTCCAGCAAGTCATGGTCAAAAGAGCCGTCAACATTGAGTTTCACAAAGCCCCTAGGAGGACATTGCCAACCCCCCTTTTTCATGGAAGCCTTGGAAGATGATGCATTTACAAAATTATATGTAAGAGCTATAATCCCCATTGAAATCTGAGTCGCATTTTGAGTTAATTCCTTGTGCACTAATTTCTGTCTTTCCCACCAAAGATACGAAGCTGAGATAGCTATCATTTCTCGAACATTTCCATACCCCATAATGTGCGGATCTTGATCTGGAAGGAGTAATAGGTATTCCAATGTTGCCTCTCCAGCACGACCAATCTCACAAGCTCTCTCAATAATCATATCCAACCCTAGCCTTTTCCAAACCTCATTGGCTTTTCTACATAGGAAAAGCAAGTGCTTCATATCTTCTACACCCTGAGAGCAGGTAGGGCAAGAGGGAGAGACCTTCATGTGTCTATTAGTGAGTGTTGCCCGACATGGGAGAGTGCCATGTAGTGTCCGCCATAAAAAAATGACTTTAGCCGGACAAGATAACTTCCATATCTGACACCATATAGGGTTAGGTGTGCTCCGTCCCATCCCGTTGGAATATTTTAGTTTGCTCCAATATTGATAGTTCCACTCCACAGAGTAAGCAGACCGTACCGAAAACATACCATTTTTCGTATAACTCCAGGCAATAAAATCTGTCATATTATATTGCGAAACTAGGATTGAAAGAACCCGTTGTGCGTCAATGGTCCACATAGTTTGTCTAATTAGGTCCTCATCCCAATTATTGGAGCCGGGTCAATCAAATCTACGACTTTTGATAACAAATGCCCCCCTAGGGGTCACAATCTTCCTAGTGGCACAATTTGGGATCCAGGCATCTTCCCAAATATTGATGTTATGTCCATCCCCCGCTCGCCAAATATAACCTCGCTTGGGAGTAGTGATGCCTGCCATAATGCTTTTCCAGGTGAATGAAGCACCATGTTTTGGTTTGGAATTTAGCAAATCACCATTAGGATAGTACTTGGCCCTTAGAATAGTAGCACACAAGGAGTCATGATTATCAAGGAGACGCCATGCTTGTTTTGCAAGCAGAGCCAGGTTGAAACAATGAATGTCACGGAATCCCATTCCTCCTTGGTTTTTTTGGTACACACATTTTCCACCAGGCCATCCAATGCATCCTCTTCTGGTTCTCCTCATCTCCCCACCAGAAATGTGCCATCGCGTCAATGATTCCTTTACAATATTTTTTAGGATTTTAAAGACCGACATTGCATAGGTAGGTATGGCTTGGATCACCACCTTTAATAGGATCTCTTTCCCCCAGGTAGATAGTAATTTTTCCTTCCAACCACTAATTCTCTTAACAATACGTTCAATTAGAAAACTAAAACAGTTTGTTTTATCAACACCCACATTTGCTGGTAAGCCCAAATATTTATCAGTGAGAGCCTCCGTCATTATATTTAGCATTGTACACAATTGCTCTCTGATATCTACTTTTGTATTAGGGCTGAAGAAAATACTGGATTTTTCAACGCTTACCAGCTGTCCCGACGCCGCACAATATAAATCTAGTGCTGATTTCAGGTTTTCCACATTATGTTGGTTGGCTTTCATTAAGATCAATGAGTCATCCGCAAAGAGAAGATTTATGACTAGCAGGGCGTCTCTACAGACTTTAACTCCTGATATGTTTCCATTCTCCTCCGCATGCACAAGCAAGGCATTCAATCCTTCTATGCACAGCAAAAAAAGGGATGGTGATAGAGGTTCCCCATGTCTCAATCCTCTCGTAGGTTTAAATCTCTCACTTTCCTCTTCATTGATCCTTACTTTGTATTCTACGGTTGAGACGCATTGCATAATCAAGTTAACCCACTCACGACGAAAACCCAATTTCAACATAATCTCCTTCAAAAAAGTCCACTCGACTCTATCGTAGGCTTTGTGCATATCAAGTTTTATAGCACACAAGCCCTCTCTACCCTCTCTTTTGTTCTTGATTGTGTGAAATCATTAGTAGGCCACTAAAATATTGTCCGTTATCAATCTACCTGGTACAAATGCACTCTGTGTTGGGCTAATAATTTCTGGTAAAAAAGCTTTCAATCGAGAAGCCACCATTTTTGCAATTATTTTATATAGCACATTACATAAGCTGATCGGCCTAAACTGGGTTACCTTCTCTGGTGTATTAGTTTTAGGAATCATCATGAGCACCATATCATTCCAACCCTTCGGTATAGTGCATGTGTTGATTGCTGTCAGAACCTCCTCAATTAAATCTTCCCCCAGCATGGGCCAAAATCTTTAATAGAAGATACCTTGGAGTCCATCTGGCCCTCGAGCTTTCAAGTCCCCAATATCGAATAAAGCCTTGCGAACATCTTCCTTAGTATACGGGGCAAGTAGAGCAACATTCATTTCGTTTGACACTCTCCTTCGGACAAGTGATAAAACATCTTGATTCGGGTGTGATGTAAAAAGCTTTGTAAAATATCCAGTGATGTGACTAGTTAATTCCTTATCTGTTAAGCAGTTTCCAGACTAGTCTAATAGTTTCTTTATATTATTTCTTTTTTTCCGGGCTGTGGCGGCATTATGAAAGAATGACGTATTATGATCCCTGTGCATCAACCAATTTGCCCGTCCTCTCTGTTGTTGGAAATATGCCCTAGAGGCAATAATAAAAGTATTATTATATTTCCTTGTTCATGATAATTGTCTTTTATTCATGCTATAACTGTATTATCCGAAAATCATAATGCACGTGTGAATACATAGACCACAATATGTCCCTAGTGAGCCTCTAGTTGACTAGCTCGTTGTGATCAACAGATAGTCATGATTTCCTGGCTATGGACATTGGATGTCGTTGATAACGGGATCACATCATTAGGAGAATGATGTGATGGACAAGACCCAATCCTAAGCCTAGCACAAAGATCGTGTAGTTCGTATGCTAAAGCTTTTCTAATGTCAAGTATCTTTTCCTTAGACCATGAGATTGTGCAACTCCCGGATACCGTAGGAATGCTTTGGGTGTACCAAACGTCACAACGTAACTGGGTGGCTATAAAGGTGCATTACAGGTATCTCCGAAAGTGTCTGTTGGGTTGGCACGAATCGAGATTGGGATTTGTCACTCCATGTAAACGGAGAGGTATCTCTGGGCCCACTCGGTAGGACATCATCATAATGTGCACAATGTGACCAAGGGGTTGATCACGGGATGATGTGTTACGGAACGAGTAAAGAGACTTGCCGGTAACGAGATTGAACAAGGTATCGGTATACCGACGATCGAATCTCGGGCAAGTACAATACCGCTAGACAAAGGGAATTACATACGGGATTGATTGAGTCCTTGACATCGTGGTTCATCCGATGAGATCATCGTGGAACATGTGGGAGCCAACATGGGTATCCAGATCCCGCTGTTGGTTATTGACCAGAAAACGTCTCGGTCATGTCTGCATGTCTCCCGAACCCGTAGGGTCTACACACTTAAGGTTCGATGACGCTAGGGTTATAAAGGAAGTTTGTATGTGGTTACCGAATGTTGTTCGGAGTCCCGGATGAGATCCCAGACGTCACGAGGAGTTCCGGAATGGTCCTGAGGTAAAGATTTATATATGGGAAGTCCTGTTTTGGTCACCGGAAAAGTTTTGGGCGATATCGGTATTGTACCGGGACCACCGGGAGGGTCCCGGGGGTCCACCAATTGGGGCCACCAACCCCGGAGGCTTGCATGGGCCTAGTGTGGAAAGGGACCAGCCCCAGAGTGGGCTGGTGCGCCTCCCACCCTTGCCCAAGGCGCAACTAGGAGGGGAGAGGGCAAACCCTAGGGCAGATGGGCCCTAAGGACCACCCCAGGCGCGCGTCCCCTCTCTCCCCCTCTTGGCCGCCCCCCCAAGTCCCATCTAGGGCTGGCCGCACCCCTTGGGGTGGGAAACCCTAAAGGGGGCGCAGCCCCCCCTTCCCCCTATATATAGTTGAGGTTTGGGGTTGCCATACACATGAGAACTTCTCCTCTTGGTGCAGCCCTACCTCTCTCCCTACTCCTCCTCTCCCGTGGTGCTTGGCGAAGCCCTGCTGGATTGCCACGCTCCTCCACCACCACCACGCCGTTGTGCTGCTGCTGGACGGAGTCTTCCTCAACCTCTCCCTCTCTCCTTGCTGGATCAAGGCATGGGAGACGTCACCGGGCTGTACGTGTGTTGAACGCGGAGGTGCCGTCCGTTCGGCACTAGGATCTCCGGTGATTTGGATCACGACGAGTACGACTCCTTCAACCCCGTTCTCTTGAACGCTTCCGCTTAACGATCTACAAGGGTATGTAGATGCACTCTCCTTCCCCTCGTTGCTGGTTTCTCCATAGATAGATCTTGGTGACACGTAGGAAAATTTTGAATTTCTGCTACGTTCCCCAACATCTGTAACCAGAATATTTCTTCTTGCTCCAAAATATTTTCAATTACCACAATAATTTCTTTCTGACGACATCGAGATTCCGTATTCAATGGGCCATGCCTTAGTCTCTCCAACTCTTTTTTTTTAATTTTCTAATTCTCACCTTTGGCCCCTTTAGCATTTCCCGATCCCAAGTATGTAGATCGGCATGCACTGCTCTCGTACGGTCAGCAAGTGAGGGTCCAATACCTGCTAGCTTTGCTTTCTCCCAAGATGCCTTAACGATTTCAGTGAACGTCTCTTCCTTCAACCATCTCGCCTCAAATTGTTTAACATGCCCCTCTAGGCATTTAAAGAGTTTTTCATCCCAATACTCCATATCCAGTACGATTGGGCGATGGTCAGAATGAACATGTTCTTCATTGATAACTGTCTCTCGTGGAAATTTGTTTGCCCATGCTAAGTTACAAACTGCCCGATCAAGGCGCTCACGAATTTCGCCTCTCCTTCATGTGAACATGTCCCCATTATAGCCTAGATCTTCCAGCCCATAGTCCATTAGGCATTCACGGAACTCTCTCATCATACCAAGTGGTCTAGCTACACCACCCTCTTTTTTTGAGGGGTATAAAATTTCATTAAAATCCCCCAAAACCACCCAGGGATGGTTTCTCTTACTATGTAAACTGTGAATGTCATCCCAAGATAGATGGCGTTCTTTCCATTTCGGATTACCATAGAAGCCCGTGAACTGCCACTGAACCACATTCTCATGCATAAAACAATATCAATAAAGTGGGGCGAGACATAGATCAACTCAATTTTATTGGACCCATAATAAAATAAAGCGAGGCCATCGACCTTACCATCACTTTCCACTACAAACATCAAATTAAAACCTAAAACGCGACAAAGCTCATCGGCTTTACAATTATTCAAATAGGATTCAGAAAGGAAAACTAAATCTGCCATTGTACGCTCCTATAGATCCAGAAGCTCACGAACTGCCGTGTTGGAGAGCATACCACGGCAGTTCCATCCTAGGATTTTCATTTGGCCCCGCGGTCCTCCTCCTCGGAGGCCGCCGATGTGCCAATCCCATCTTTGTCTTCGCCAACTGATTCCCCACCTCGCGGTGCATACTCTTCCTCCTTCTCGCCAGTCTCCTTTGCAACATGTGTAACCCTGCCCTCCTCATCCTGGACTGCTACAACTCTACCCATGCACACCCATTTGGATGAGACTTTTACATCACCATATAAGATGCGCTCATAACTATCCATCTCTTTCTCAAAAGAAAAATCTAAGTCACTTCCCGTTGGACGAGCCCCAAAATAATGCCCCCTTTTTTTCCCTAGCACTTGCTTGCGAGCATCTTCAGATCTGTTTGGCCCCCCTTTCTTTTTATCTTTCTTTTTTTAATTTCCCTGCATAGGATTTTTTGTTGCACTGAATTTAAAGGGTAGAGCATTATTCTCTCTGTCACCCCCGACCTGAGCGATTATCGCTGCAACAGCGCTAGACAATGCCTCCAACACCCCTGGCTGAAAAAGAAGCTCGCCAGTGTCATCTCCATGCGGTTGGGTTATTCTTGGCTTAACCTGCTCATGAGAGATCATGTCCAAGTGCCCTGCATGTGTACTTTGGGCATGTACAACAACATAACCAGGTTGACTTTGGTCAACCTCTGCATTCTTGCGTGACTCCAGCATGGTCACGCGGCCCTGGACCTCCTGGACCCGCCCGGCAGGATCAGCTAGCGCGCCCGCCTGGTCCTGCTGGCCAAGCGGCGCACCCACCGGGGCGACCCCCCCCCCCCCCACACACACACAAATTAATTCTATGCCTTTGCAACTCCACCTCTACAACAAACCCATTCTTCCACAGTCTCCAAACATGGATTTTGGCTTTGCCCCGTAATCCACATCTCTTTCCACCCCTGTTGTTCCGCAGCCGATAATGAACCTTGCAGTGTATCTTTTTCATGATCCTTAAGGCTGACCTCTAAGTGATAAGCTAAGCATACTGAGAATGTGCAATTTTTGGTATACTTCCATGCCAAGTAACCTATCTGCATGTCCCCCTAATTGCATTTTGCCTAATTTCATGCACATCACTATCATGGAAACCCGTCGTAAGGTTACGATATTCCACTCCTTACCCAAGTAATTGAGCTGATCGTGAATATTTTGTTATGTTTCGCCCCAATAGGTTTATTTGCAACATCTCTTGGAATTCAGTTCAAGTCCCTTCAGCAGGCTTCGCCCATGTATGGTGCTCTCCGAAGTTTGTGATACACTCTTGGGTCTTGTGGCATTCATGAACTCTTCTCGATGAAAATACCTAGCTTTTCAAAACTCTAGTGCACAAAGAATCCAGGACTGTAAGAATTTTCGCCACACCTACTTTGCTAAAAGGGATTTGTTGAAGGCTTCAAAATCTTTGAACTCCATACCTCCCAGCCGTTTGCATTTGCACATCTTATCCCAAGAAATCCAACGAACTTTGCACTTATTGTTTTCTGCTCCCCACCAAAACTTTGACAAGATTTTTTTTAGGTTCTGGCAATTTTTTTGGTGAATCGGAAACAACTCAGAACAAATGTCGATGTGGTCTGAAAAACAGATTTGACCAACACATCTC
Organism: Triticum aestivum; assembly: GCF_018294505.1. Lineage (NCBI taxonomy): Eukaryota > Viridiplantae > Streptophyta > Magnoliopsida > Poales > Poaceae > Triticum > Triticum aestivum. The sequence continues at coordinate 431,933,932 of NC_057801.1, forward strand.
TCCCCTTCTTTGACAAACCTTGAGACTTTCATCCAAACAATTTTGCGCTGGTCTTTCTGTGACATATTTGAAGCACCCCTCTTTTGATCAGCCACCCACTGTTGGTAGGCCCAAATACATTTTAGTTAAGGCTTATGACTGAACAACCACTCTACCCTTCATAGCTTCTTATGCTTGTCCTCACAGCCCTTGTCAATGATCAAACCTAGCTCCGCCAGATGACTTCTGAAGATTAACCTTTTGACAAGAGGCTTCCTCATATACACCGGGAGGATATGTTTTCAATTTCACCATATTGGTCATTTCCGCTTCAAGAAACACAATACTATCATCCATGAAAAGCAAATGAGTTATGTGAGGGTCGTCCCTCCCAAACTATACTCTGATTTTTTTGGTCCTGTTGGGCCTTGCTGAGCAACGTAGAGAAACCCTCAACATATAACAAAAATAAATAGGGCGATGGAGGGTCTCCTTGCCTTAGACCTACAGAAGGGGTGAAAATATCTAAAACACCATTGTTAAACCGAACAGAGAATTCAACAATTGATACACACCTCGTAATGATACTTACCCATCTCTAAGAAAAAAATCGCTTCCAGAAACCATATTGTGGTATTTTATCTTTGATTATTTTCAATGTTCAGAGTACAAAAGAAAAATGAATGGGGCTAAGACATCAGGGAACTCTGGTTGGATGTCCATGTTCGGACGTTTGATAATGTCGATTTGACGATCCCCATTGGAGTTGCCCTTACACCGTATTATTATTAGTTGATTATCATTATATTCTTTCATTTGTGACTACAGATTTATCTACAGCCACGACAGAATCAAATCGCCTATGTTCATCCACGAGAAGAACCATCGGATTAACATTTTGACACCCAAGCCCATTTGATAATCCATTCATGATTCGGGGAGAGCGAACCGGAAACAGAAACAGAACGGCCCCGCGTCATCCTGTGGGCGACTCGGGCGGCAGATTCAGCACCGCCGCTCAAGTCCATTCTCTGCCTCCTTTCTCCTCTGTCGCCGGCCAATGCCGCTGGCCAAAGCTCCTCACCGTGGTCGGCGACAGCGGGATCTCTCCCTCATGCTCGTCTGCCTCAATTGGATCTCGTTGCCCATGTGTTGCTCGAGCCACGGGCGGCCTGGTTGGGCCTCCCTGCAACTCTTACCTTGGCTAGGTGGAGTCCGGCCTCGACGTCCAGTCGTGTGGAAGTGGTGCCTGCTGCCGGCATGGTTGGGTGTTGCCAAACTTGGGTGGCCGGCCAAAGCTGGGGGCAACACTTGTGGCTAGGGCTTCGGTCATCGCCAGTGAAACAACACTGTGCTGAAGCTCATAGGCTCCATGGTTGTGCTACGGTGTTTGTGTTTGTGCGGATGGCGGCCCGGACTAGTTGATTTGCCGGTCCGACTTCTTCATCTCCGGCGGCTATGGATGCAACATGTGGCCGCTCTGGACTTCGACGGCAACCTTGTTGCGGATTGCGATGGCCATCGAAAGATCTTTGCGAGGGTTCCTCTCTCCAGATCTGGTAGTTGCCCCCAGCAGTGAAATGCAATCTACACGCACGACTTGACGCAAAGGTATGGTCGTGCAGCAGTGGCGGTCGGTTCTCTAAACCATCGCATGTGGTCGCTTGGATCGCCGAAAAATGGCAGCTACAACACCTATTTGACTTCGATGAGCTTCAGGGTCAAAACTTAGGTCTAACCCAAGTGGTCATACCTGGCAATGGCGATGTTTTGCGTCGTTACCTTATTGAAGACATTGCTCAGATATGGTCAGATGGTTCTTTAGGGTGAAAACGTAGAATCCGCCTTTGGTGGTTGGACCCGGCGACTGCGGCGCTAGAGTACCGCTCCCTTGCTGAAGGAGTTGCTGGTGAAAAACCTTGTGTCCTTGTTTGGTGCGGTTATAGTTTGTCAATCGAGAATTATATCGCTTTGGGGTGTTTCCTTTTCCTCACTTAGATATAACTTTCGTCTTATATGAATTTGCTATTGCCGGCGTGTTTTTGTGTGTATGTGTGTGGGTGGGTGAATGTTGGTTGTGTGCATCCTAACTATGCAGATGTTGGATGTGTACTTATTGCGTTAGTATCCACTTAATGCTTCATTTTGAGTCCATAAAATTCAACTTTTGTTGATTTCTTTTCTACTTACTCCGTTCCTAAATACAAGTCTTTGTAGAGATTTCATTAGGTGGACTACATATGGAGCAAAATGAACGAATCTAAACTTAAAATGCATCTATATACATCCATACGTGGTTTATAATAGAATCTCTACAAAAACTTACATGTAGAAACGGAGGGAGTACAATACATTCGGTGAGATTTATCCTTCTCGGGGTGCCACCGTGCCAGTATGATAATCCCAGTGAAACTGAACCATCCATCCATATGATGTACTGTGCGCACTTGGTTGTGGCCATAGCGGAGGCCAGAGGTGCAGAGAGAGAAGAGAGTGTAATGCGCGGTCGTGGGGCTCACGGGCTTTGACCCGACTCGTCATGTCAAAAACTACTTCGTCGGTTGTATCTTGCTGGGTGGAGTGGCCCACGCAGCAGGAAAGGAGCCGGGGCCCGGCGCACCATCACGTGGCCCGGCGCATGGGCGGGGTGCAGGAGAATAGCCGGCAGGTCCCCCAGTTCGGGGGTAGACGAGTCGGCCTGTCGGACCGCAGATCGGCCGCCGTAATCATTGCGCGCCACTCGCTACCTACGCCCCGCCTCCTAAAAAAACCCTACGCCCCGCTTCCGTCGACCCTCACGGACAGATCGTCAGTCTCCGGAGTTTTCATTTTTCGGACGGTATGCCGTTAATTAACTGGGTAATTTTTCTTTATTTAATTAATCGTTGAGGCAAATCTTTTGACTTCATTTTAAAAAGAATCGGAAGGTATGGGCTTGCGGCAACTTCAATGGTCCGCTCGGATCTGTTTAGGCACAAAACACAGCCACGGGAGTAAACGGACAAACGTTTATTTTCAATCCATCTTTCGCATTCTCGGTTCAACTTTCGATCATGTTTGCCTCCAAACGGACACATGCGTATGGGCACGACATGTGCTGCGTCCAAGCAAACACGCGCGGATAGGAACGACACGTGTTGCATCCAAATGAACACGGGCGGTGGGCACGGCGCGCTGCGTCCAAACGAACACGCATGGACGGGCACGGCGTGTGCCCTTGTCCTCTCCCGGCCCGTCCGTCGGGAACACAGACGCCTCCTTTTCTACCCCCTCCCCCTCCCCTCGCCCCACTCCCGCCTCCCTAGCCGCCATCGTCGCCATTTTTCTCGGCCGCGTAGTTGTCCCGCACGGCCGCGCCCCCGCCCTACCCTTGTTACACCCCATGTTTTCTCGACCCCCCCCCCCCCCCCCGAGCTATCCGAACCTGGGCCCCTGATTTCAGCGCATCTGACCGCCAGATTTGAGCGCACCCGGCTGCCGGAAACTGCGTTGTGCCATGGATTGGCCGAGTATCGGATTGCACAACTCCGGCAACACCCCCAGTCTGCACGCATGTACTAACTCCGCCTTTACCCGCTCAGATCTATCCCGTCGCCGATTCGCCGTCAGATACACGAACGGGCATCATCCGGACTCGGTGCTGTCACAAAGGCTCGTCGACGCACCGTTGCCGCTCATAAAGTGCGATGACTGTCTACAGAAGGTCCTGCGCCGCGTGTCTACAACGCCGAAATATCCTGGATGTGTGTTCGTCAAGTGCAAAAACGATGGGTATGTGCTAGTTTTAGCTTCGGTTGTGCTCCCGGATTTGGCACATTTTCGACAGCTCTTTGCTTATACTTAAATTTTTTGTGTAGGATGGATGCAACTTCTGGTATTGGGAAGAAGAATACATCAAGATATTGATAGAGTGAAATTTGATAGATGTCCATGCACTTGTTGCTAGAATAGAGGCTAGAGATAAGACTAGATGCAAAGAAGGAACATCTACTTCTTTAGAATTAAAGAAGAAAGACGATGGAAGATCGAGAATCCGTAGATCAACAATGAAGGTATTGAAAAGATACGAATCCAGCTTCTAGGAGCAGTTACGAAAATTGGACATCTTTTATAATATTTACTTGTGGTTCATGTTTTTTTTGTCTTACAATTCTAGTCAAAATTTGGTGAATGTACTATGACCTGACCGCACCGGGGGCGGCACGGAGCGGAAGCTGTGGGCGACGGCTACCTCGACACCGGCCATCCCGACTCGACATCGACTATGGCGTCCCTCGCATGGCTACCTCGACCATGGCTACACCATCCACGCTCTCGGCTACCCCGACAACGGCACAAAGGGCTACTGCCTTGCTTGAGCAACCTCGTCGGTTTCCAGTCCAGCTACGACTTTCGCGATGCATCGACCGTTACGACTATGGGGGGTGTACGTCGGCTTACCTTCGAATTCTTCGCCAGTCTCATCGTCTGCGTCGTTACCATTGTGACTGCGGGGGATGTTGAGTATTGTGATTAGATTGGAAACATAGGATAGACTAGGAGGTATTTTGTCTTATCTTGTACTCCAAGAAGATCATGTACTCCTACACTGACGGAGCTACGTGCATGCCTGCAGGGGCTGTGGCCTCCCCAGCCTGGACAAATTTAGTGAAGAAAATTCATACAGGGAGTTTTATATTAGAAAAAATAGAACTTTTGCTCCCCTTAAAAACTGTATTTTCTCATTGGCCCCCCCAATCAGTCTTGTCTAGCTCCGCCACTGTACTCCTATATACATGCCCACGAGGCTCAAGTAATATACATCAATTTCACCAATCCCTCTTTATTTCTTCTAACACAATGTATCAAAAATTATTGATAAAATAATATAAAAAATGAGGCAAAAAATATATACGGACATGATGCGGCTAAGATTCGGCCGAGCGTTGGGCGCATGGCCTGCGCATTCATGAAAATGGAAGGACGCCGCTTCATTGCCACCTCAAACAAACGAAATTCAGATAAAACAGGAGTCTATTTGAGGTCGTACGTTGGAGTTGCGCTCAATGTGAACCCGCGCGTTCGATCCCTTATTTATCAACTCTGCAATTCTGCATCGCTCCCCGGAGACGGAGAGGATCTAGCGGAGCGTGCATTAATTGCCGGCGAAGAAACCAAATCATGCGCACGTTTTGCCGGAAATGCTAAGACACGCATGCAACCTACCACAGACCAAAAAGGGTTTTGTTCGGCGATCCTCAACTCAAGGATTCAGGATCTTTAGCTATACATTTCCCATATACTTTAATTCAGAATACGGTGCATAAAGATGATCGAAGAAACAAATATGCTACGCAAAACTAGTCATGTAATCGGATATGTACTCGTCTCGCTTTCGATGCATCACCGGAGGCTTCTACTACTCCGTGCCTAGTCCGAGTAAAACTATCCATCAAAGCTACAGTGGCCAATCAGCAGATGTGCCATCGATTTGAAATGGAGTGGTTGGAGTCATGTCTCGTTAACTTTCTTGTTACTGAATGCTTGCATTCCAAGAAAGTAATCACAATGTCTAACTTTCAGAGAAGGATGTGACGCGCACGAACCGTGAATGAATTGACCGTCTACTCAACCTTTCTTACTCCACCGGTCATGTGTTAAGTTGGGGGAACCACGTGGATGATGGTGTCCAAAGTGACAGCAGCGCCTTACACAACGGATAAAGAGGTGCGCCGGTATCTAATTATTGGCCAGAGGTTGGAGGACGACGAAATAATTGTGCGTGTACGTGCCCTAGCTAGCGACCATATGTCCAACCATGCAGCTCTGACTCGTGATGCGTACTGTCACGCCCCTGTACGCGCATTAAGCGTAGTACGTACATACGCACGAACGGAGCGGCTCAACAAACGATACTCCGGGGTACTACTATTGCTGCCGTGCCAACTGCGCTTAGGCACAGACGCCATTGCGTGTCTAGTACGTATCTCGGCCACGGCAGTACAGTACCGTCCGGTCGACCCCCCTGTGTCGCGAGATTTCCCGGCACGCCATCAGCATCACATCACTGGCCGCGTACATCCGTCCGTCCCTCCTTGTACCCTGCCCTCTTGCCGCTGCAGAAGCCTGACGTCTCATTATTCTCCCCAACGGATTATTTTTCCATCCGTGTAATTAGGGTATGTTTGGTTTTAGGCCAGGGATATATACCCTACTAAATATAATTGGTTAGACAAAATGTAGGCGGTTCCCACGAAAATAAAAAGACAAAATGTTGGCCGAACTTTTGCTTGCGCATGAATCGAACAAAATCTCCAGGCCGCCGAGTAAACCTCCCATAAGCGACTAGACTGTGCTGTCGGGATAGTGAAAGCCCTCCAATATGGGTCTATATAGGTCTGCGGCGCGGTTCGAACACGATTTCTCCCACAAACCAAAGACATACATGGGGGACTTTACAGGAGTCCAGACCGATTCCACGCTCGCTTATGACCGTCATGGCCCTCCAAAACCCCTCCAGCCTCTCCCGCACGCATTCCCGCCCGGCCCGAGCTGCCTGCATTCATGCCGCCGTAGAGCGCACCACTCAACATTGAAGATGACTCGAGGCGGACGCGACCTCTCACTGGCTCCGCATTGAAGCGGCGCCGGCCGAGGGCGCCGCCCGCGACGCGTCTCCGGTGTCCACGCCTGTTCAGTGCCGGAGACGCGTGTCTGAACGGGGTGAGACGTTTATCTACCACGCCCGTTCAATACCTGTCCGTCCGTGTCGACATTAAGCAGGCTCGCCGGCCGAGAAACCCACTCCGGCGCCGCACATTGACGCGCCTGGACACCTTGCCTCACCGGAATCTGCTATTTAAAGGCGGCCACACCCGGCTAACTCCACACCACAACACAAGCCGCTCCCCATCCTCCTCCCTTGCATTGTATCTGCCTTGACTGCAGGTGGCGAAGCTCTGTGGGAGAGCCTTTCCACAGAGATGAAGCATGTCGTGGCCACCCTTGTCGTCGCCTGGTACAACCACCGTGCCAGGCGGATCGAGGCCGGCTGGCCGGCCGACTCGTCCGAGGTCCCCGGCGACGAGGATGATACCACGATGGAGACAGACTCCGAAGACACCGCCCCGGCCCCCACGCCTCCTATGCACGCCGGCTTCACCATTGAGCAGGCGCAGGTGCACTACAACGCCGCCATGGCGGAGGTGCAGCCTGGGTCGGCGCTTTTGTCGGCGTTATAGCATGCGCAAGAGGAACAACAGTACAACATGTTCCTCCTGAAGCAACATCGGTTAGCGGAGGGCCATATCTACGGCGACCGAGCGAGCGAGGAGGCCGTGGCGACCATGGCCGCGGTGAACCCCAACTTCGTTGCGGAGGAGCGTGCCATCTACGATGTCGTTCGCGCTCAAGCCGCCACTCGCCAGGAAGCGGATGCCGCGGAGGTGTAGTTGCACGCGATCGCGGAGGAGAATGATGCCAGGTCCGCCTCCTACACGCCACCGACGAACCATCAGGCGACCCGGTGGGACGACGACAACGTCGGCACCACCATTTCGATCGTGGACCTCACGTCCACCGGTGACGGATGGGTCGCAGGCTCCTCCAGGGATGAGTAGGGCATGGGAGGCGACATGGTATTGTGTCCCATGTGGGCCGGTCCGTCTCCCGTGTTCTACTCTTCCTCGCCGGAGACCGCACCTTCAGCTCATCGATCTTAGCGCTGGTGCTCATGGAGATGACAGATGGAGGATGACACTGGCTTGGATGCCAAGCGCAACCGCCGTAGGATAGGTTTAGGCTCGGGTCATTTCTTTGTCCGGAATGTTTGAAATGTAATGAAAGTCTGCCGTGTTTGTATGAAATCCGTTGTGTTTATATGAAATCCGGTCTTGTTTGCATGAATTTGTCTGGTTTGTTGAAAAGAGTTTGAAATGTATGCGGCTACGGTTGGATGGCGGCCTCCCACATTGGTGTCTGTGGACTGGTCCCCCTTGTCCCCGGACGGATGCAGAAGGAAATTTGTGGGTCACCGTTGGAGATGCCCTAAGAGCATCTACAGCTGGACATGGCAAATCTGGCCGCTTAAACGCCCGTGGACGTGCCCGGGCGCGTCCGCAGACAATGACCGACCAGTCCTCAAATTGCGCCATCCACATCCACGTATCTCATATCCGATCCTCTATATCCATACTAAACCATGCAACGTCGGTAAAAACTACGTAGATCATGAGCGGGCATAGCAACAGACATACAAATGCACAATCCGTTCACCAACAGTCGGATCTTCAAAAGATCGCGACAGTTCACATGACGCACAGAATACGACGGGCAAGTTTAAACTACATCTAAAAACTTGAATCTGAAGTGGAGAAGGCGGATCTTCACCACTTCGCCACCGGCCCTTTCCCCTTCTAGTCATCGGTAGAGCTGTAGGCGTCGGCGACTGGTGGAGGATCATCCGAGTCGTCGGACGAGGCACCATGGTCGTCGTCGGAGGAGGAGCAGGAGGGTGGGAGGTGTCGGAGAGGATGATGAGCCCTTTGAGCCACCAGACGGACCTGTCCAGCTGCTGCTTGAGCCGCCTCCACCGCCTCTTGTTCGGATTGCTCAATGGCAATCCGGAGCGCCTTGGCGTTCTTCCGGCAGAGCTGCTGAGCATCCACCATTGGTGATTGTAGCACTGGTCTCTCCCCAATCGCTGTCGTCACACCGATACTAGTTGCAATTGTGCTCATGCCCGATCCCAGCTTTTGTCAGCACCAATTGCATGATTTGTCGACCTCAGTCATAGCAATTGCCATTGTCGATCGTAGCACTGGGCTCACTGAGAGGTCGCTATTGTCCCAACTTTTGCTGATGCTGGTTGCAGATTTTTTAGCTTTTGTTAATGCCGGTTGTAACATGGCTCGTGGATTTCAACCAACATGGAACCAGAGGAAGAGAATACTGCGACCGATGATGGATTTTGTTGCAAATGGCAAATTGGTGGTGCTGTGATGGCAGATTGCTGGAACCACACGTGGACAGATGTTGGGCACCAGGCGAGAGGTGGAGGAATAGGGTGCAAGCAGCGATGCCTGGGACAGCTCACACTACTGGGGCCGTAGGTCGGTCGATGGTGGCATCACTCGTTATGGTGATTGGGGGAGAAAGAGGGTGGAAGAGGATTGCATTCCATGCTGATGACCCACAAGTATAGGGGATCAATCACAGTCCTTTCAATAACTAAGAGTGTCGAACCCAACAAGGAGCAGAAGGAAATGACAAGCGATTTTCAGCAAGGTATTTTCTGCAAGAACTGAAATTATCGGTAACAGATAGTTTGGTAGCAAGATAATTCGTAATGGGTAACAAGTAACAAGTGTATCAAAAGTGCAGCAAGGTGGCCCAATCCTTTTTGTAGAAAAGGATAAGCTCGGATGAACTGTTATATAAAGCGAAGCGCACCCAAGGACACATGGGAATTATCATCAAGTTAGTTTTCATCATGCTCATATGATTCGCGTTCGTTATTTTGATAATTTGATATGTGGGTGGACCAGTGCTTGGGTGCTGTCCTTACTTGGACAAGCCTCCCACTTATGATTAACCCCTCTCGCAAGCATCTGCAACTACGAAAGAAGAATTAAGATAAATCTAACCATAGCATTAAACATGTGGATTCAAATCAGCCCCTTACGAAGCAACAAATAAACTAGGGTTTAAGCTTCTGTCACTCTAACAACCCATCATCTACTTGCTACTTACCAATGCCTCTCCCCTAGGCCCAAATCATGGTGAAGTGTCATGTAGTCGACATTCACATAACACAACTAGAGGAAAGACAACATACATCTAATCAAAATATCGAATGGATACCAAATTCACATGATTACTTATAACAAGACTTCTCTCATGTCCTCGGGAACAAAAGTAACTACTCACAAAGCATTGATACGTCTCCGTCGTATCTATAATTTTTGATTGTTCCATGGCAATACTATTCAACTTTCATATACTTTTGGCAACTTTTTATACTATTTTTGGGACTAACATACTGATCCAGTGCCCAGTGCCAGTTCCTGTTTGTTGCATGTTTTATGTTTCGCAGAAACCCCATATCAAACGGAGTCCAAACGGGATAAAAATGGACGAAGAATATTTTTGGAACATTTGTGATTTTTGGGAAGAAGAATCAACGCGAGACGATGCCCGTGGGGGCCACGAGGCAGGGGGGGCGCCCCTGACCCTCGTGGGCACCCTGTAAGGCGGTTGCTGCTCTTCTTTTGCCGCAAGAAAGCTAATTTCTGGAAAAAAATCGTGACAAAGGTTTCAATCCAATCGGAGTTACGGATCTCCGGATATAAAAGAAACGGTGAAAGGACAGACGCCGAGAACGCAGAAACAAAGAGAGGCAGAGAGACAGATCCAATCTCGGAGGGGCTCTTGCCCCTCCCACGCCATGGAGACCATGGACCAGAGGGTAAACCCTTCTCCCATCTAGGGAGAAGGTCAAGGAAGAAGAAGAAGAAGGGGGGCTCTCCCCCTTGCTTCAGGTGGCGCCGGAACGCCGCCTGGGGACATCATCATCACCGCGATCTACACCAACACCTCCGTCATCTTCACCAACATCTCCATCACCTTCCCCCATCTTCACCAACGGCATTCCTTAACGGCTATCTTAAGGAAGAGTTGTATATGATGCAGCCGGAAGGTTTTGTCGATCCTAAGAATGCTAACAAAGTATGCAAGCTCCAGCGATCCATTTATGGGCTGGTGCAAGCATCTCGGAGTTGGAACATTCGCTTTGATGAGATGATCAAAGCGTTTGGGTTTATGCAGACTTATGGAGAAGCCTGCGTTTACAAGAAAGTGAGTGGGAGCTCTGTAGCATTTCTCATATTATATGTAGATGACATACTTTTGATGGGAAATGATATGGAATTTTTGGACAGCATTAAGGCCTACTTGAATAAGTGTTTTTCAATGAAGGACCTTGGAGAAGCTGCTTACATATTAGGCATCAAGATCTATAGGGATAGATCGAGACGCCTCATAGGTCTTTCACAAAGCACATACCTTGATAAGATTTTGAAGAAGTTCAAAATGGATCAGTCCAAGAAAGGGTTCTTGCCTGTACTGCAAGGTGTGAGATTGAGCTCGGCTCAATGCCCGACCACGACAGAAGATAAAGAAGAGATGAGTGTCATCCCCTATGCCTCAGCCATAGGATCTATTATGTATGCCATGCTGTGTACCAGACCAGATGTAAACCTTGCCGTAAGTTTGGTAGGAAGGTACCAAAGTAATCCCGGCAAGGAACACTGGACAGCGGTCAAGAATATCCTGAAGTACCTGAAAAGGACAAAGGACAGGTTTCTCGTTTATGGAGGTGACGAAGAGCTCGTCGTAAAGGGTTACGTCGATGCTAGCTTCGACACAGATCTGGATGACTCTAAGTCACAAACCGGATACGTGTATATGTTGAATGGTGGGGCAGTAAGCTAGTGCAGTTGCAAGCAGAGCGTCGTGGCGGGATCTACATGTGAAGCAGAGTACATGGCAGCCTCGAAGGCAGCGCATGAAGCAATTTGGGTGAAGGAGTTCATCACCGACCTAGGAGTCATACCCAATGTGTCGGGGCCGATCAAACTCTTCTGTGACAACACTGGAGCTATTGCCCTTGCCAAGGAGCCCAGGTTTCACAAGAAGACCAGGCACATCAAGCGTCGTTTCAACTCCATCGGTGAAAATGTTCAAGATGGAGACATAGATATTTGCAAAGTACATACATATCTGAATGTCGCAGATCCGCTGACTAAACCTCTTCCGCGAGCAAAACATGATCACACCAGAACTCTATGGGTGTTCGATTCGTCACAATGTAACTAGATTATTGACTCTAGTGCAAGTGGGAGACTGTTGGAAATATGCCCTAGAGGCAATAATAGAAGGATTATTATTATATTTCCTTGTTCATGATAATTGTCTTTTATTCATGCTATAATTGTATTATCCAGAAATCGTAATACATGTGTGAATACATAGACCACAATACGTCCCTAGTAAGCCTCTAGTTGACTAGCTCGTTGGTCAACAGATAGTCATGGCTTCCTGACTATGGACATTAGATGTCGTTGACAACGGGATCACATCATTAGGAGAATGATGTGATGGACAAGACCCAATCCTAAGCATAGCACAAGATCGTGTAGTTCATTTTGCTAGAGCTTTTCCAATGTCAAGTATCTCTTCCTTAGACCATGAGATCGTGTAACTCCCGGATACCGTAGGAGTGCTTTGGGTGTACCAAACGTCACAACGTAACTGGGTGACTATAAAGGTGCACTACAGGTATCTCCGAAAGTGTCTATTGGGTTGACACGGATCGAGACTGGGATTTGTCACTCCGTATGACGGAGAGGTATCTCTGGGCCCACTCGGTAATGCATCATCATAATGAGCTCAAAGTGACCAAGTGTTTGTCATGGGATCATGCATTACGGTACGAGTAAAGTGACTTGCCGGTAACAAGACTGAATGAGGTATTGGGATACCGACGATCGAGTCTCGGGCATGTAACGTACCGATTGACAAAGGGAATTGTATACGGGGTTGATTGAATCCTCGACATCGTGGTTCATCCGATGATATCATCGAGGAGCATGTGGGAGCCAACATGGGTATCCAGATCCCGCTGTTGGTTATTGACCGGAGAGCCATCTCAGTCATGTCTGCATGTCTCCCGAGCCCGTAGGGTCTACACACTTAAGGTTCGGTGACACTAGGGTTATTAGGAAGACTTGTATGTGATTACCGAATGTTTTTCGGAGTCCCGGATGAGATCCCGGACGTCACGAGGAGTTCCGGAATGGTCCGGAGGTGAAGATTTATATATGGGAAGTTGTCATACGGACACCGGAAAGTTTCGGGGGCATATCGGTATTGTACCGGGGCCACCGGAGGGGTTCCGGGGGTCCACCGGGAGGGGCCAACCCTCTCGGAGGGCTTCATGGGCCGCAAGGGGCAGGGAACCAGCCCCTTGAGGGATGGGCGCCCCCCCCTTGGGCCCATGCGCCTAGGGTTGGGGGGGGGAACCCTAGTGGGGGCGCCCCCCTTGCTTGGGGGGCAAGCCCCCCTCCCTGGCCGCCGCCCCCCCTCTAGATCTCATCTAGAGGGGGCCGGCCCCCTTCCCCCTTCCCCTATAAATAGAGGGGCGAGGGGAGGGCTGAACACCTGATCCAAGGCGCAACCCCTCCCCTCCCCAACACCTCTCCTCCTCTGTTGAGTGCTTGGCGAAGCCCTGTCGGAGTACTGCCTCTCCACCATCATCACGTTGTCGTGCTGCTGCTGGAGCCTTCTTCCTCAACCTCTCCTTTCCCCTTGCTGGATCAAGAAGGAGGAGACATCGTCCTCTCCGTACGTGTGTTGAACACGGAGGTGCTGTCCGTTCAGCACTTGGTCATCAGTGATTTGGATCACGGCGAGTATGACTCCATCATCACCGTTCTCTTGAACGCTTCCGCACGCGATCTACAAGTGGTATGTAGATGCAATCTCTCTCATGACTCGTTGCTTAGATGAACTCATAGATGGATCTTGGTGAAACCGTAGGAAAATTTTTAATTTTCTGCAACGTTCCCCAACAGTGGCATCATGAGATAGGTCTATGCGTAGTTCTCTATTGCACGAGTAGAACACAATTTTGTTGTGGGCGTAGATCTTGTCAACTTGCTTGCCGCTACTAGTCTTTTCTTGCTTCAGCAGTATTGTGGGATGAGGCGGCCCGGACCAACCTTACACGTACGCTTACGTGAGACAGGTTCCACCGACTGACATGCACTAGTTGCATAAGGTGGCTAGCAGGTGTCTGTCTCTCCTACTTTAGTTGGAGCGGATTCGACGAAAAGGGTCCTTATGAAGTGTAAATAGAAGTTGACAAAATCACGTTGTGGTTATTCATAGGTAAGAAAACGTTCTTGCTAGAACCCAATTGCAGCCACGTAAAAGATGCAACAACAATTAGAGGACATCTAACTTGTTTTCGCAGCAATTGTCATGTGATGTGATATGGCCAGAAGTTGTGATGAATGATGAATGATATATTTTGATGTATGAGATCATGTTCTTGTAATAGGAATCACGACTTGCATGTCGATGAGTATGACAACCGGCAGGAGCCATAGGAGTTGTCTTTATTTTTGTATGACCTGCGTGTCATTGAAGAACGCCATGTAAATTACTTTACTTTATTGCTAAACGCGTTAGCCATAGAAGTAGAAGTAGTCGTTGGCATGAAAACTTCATGAAGACACGATGATGGAGATCATGATGATGGAGATCATGGTGTCATGCCGGTGACGAAGATGATCATGGAGCCCCGAAGATGGAGATCAAAGGAGCTATATGATATTGGCCATATCATGTCACTACTTTATATAATTGCATGTGATGTTTATTATGTTTATGCATCTTGTTTACTTAGAACGACGGTAGTAAATAAGATGATCCCTTATAATAATTTCAAGAAAGTGTTCCCCCTAACTGTGTGCCGTTGCTAAAGTTCGTCATTTCGAAGCACCACGTGATGATCGGGTGTGATAGATCCTTACATTCACATACAACGGGTGTAAGACAGTTTTACACAAGCAGAAACACTTAGGGTTAACTTGACGAGCCTAGCATGTACAGACATGGCCTCGGAACACAAGAGACCGAAAGGTCGAACATGAGTCGTATGGAAGATATGATCAACATGGAGATGTTCACCGATGATGACTAGTCCGTCTCACGTGATGATCGGACACGGCCTAGTCGACTCGGATCGTGTAACACTTAGATGACTAGAGGGATGTCAATCTGAGTGGGAGTTCATTAAATAATTTGATTAGATGAACTTAATTATCATGAACTTAGTCTAAAGTCTTTGCAAAATATGTCTTGTAGATCAAATGGCCAACGCTCATGTCAACATGAACTTCAACGCGTTCCTAGAGAAAACCAAGCTGAAAGATGATGGCAGCAACTATTCGGACTGGGTCCGGAACCTGAGGATCATCCTCATAGCAGCCAAGAAAGATTATGTCCTAGATGCACCGCTAGGTGAAGCACCCATCCCAGAGAACCAAGACATTATGAACACTTGGCAATCACGTGCTGATGATTACTCCCTCGTTTAGTGCGGCATGCTTTACAGCTTAGAACCGGGGCTCCAAAGGCGTTTTGAGCGACACGGAGCATATGAGATGTCCGAGGAGCTGAAAATGGTTTTTCAAGCTCATGCCCGGGTCGAGAGATATGAAGACTCCGACAAGTTCTATAGTTGTAAGATCGAGGAAAACAGTTCTGTCAGTGAGCACATACTCAAAATGTCTGGGTTGCACAACCGCCTGTCCCAGCTGGAGATCAACCTCGCGGACGAGGCGGTCATTGACAGAATCCTTCAGTCGCTCCCACCAAGCTACAAGAGCTTTGTGTTGAACTACAATATGCAGGGGATGGTGAAGACCATTCCTGAAGTATTTTCAATGCTGAAGTCAGCAGAGGTTGAAATCAAGAAAGAACATCAAGTGTTGATGGTCAATAAGACCACTAAGTTCAAGAAGGGCAAGGGTAAGAAGAACTTCAAGAAGGACGGCAAAGATGTTACCGCGCCCGGTAAGCCAGTTGCCGGGAAGAAGTCAAAGAATGGACCCAAGCCTGAGACTGAGTGCTTTTATTGCAAAGGGAAGGGTCACTGGAAGCGGAACTGCCCCAAATACTTAGCGGACAAGAAGGCCGGCAACACTAAAGGTATATGTGATATACATGTAATTGATGTGTACCTTACCAGTACTCGTAGTAACTCCTGGGTATTTGATATCGGTGCCGTTGCTCACATTTGTAACTCACAGCAGGAGCTGCGGAATAAGCGAAGACTGGCGAAGGACGAGGTGACGATGCGCGTCGGGAATGGTTCCAAGGTCGATGTGATCGCCGTCGGCACGCTACCTCTACATTTACCTACGGGATTAGTTTTAAACCTCAATAATTGTTATTTAGTGCCAAGTTTGAGCATGAACATTGTATCTGGATCTCGTTTGATGCGAGATGGCTACCCATTTAAATTCGAGAATAATGGTTGTTCTATTTATATGAGAGATATGTTTTATGGTCATGCTCCGATGGTCAATGGTTTATTCTTAATGAATCTCGAACATAATGTTACACATATTCATAGCGTGAATACCAAAAGATGTAAAGTTGATAACGATAGTCCCACATACTCGTGGCACTGCCGCCTTGGTCACATAGGTGTCAAGCGCATGAAGAAGCTCCATACTGATGGACTTTTAGAGTCTCTCGATTATGAATCATTTGACATGTGCGAACCATGCCTCATGGGTAAAATGACCAAGACTCCGTTCTCCGAAACAATGGAGCGAGCAACCAACTTATTGGAAATCATACATACCGATGTGTGCGGTCCAATGAGCGTTGAGGCTCGCGGAGGATATCGTTATGTTCTCACTCTCACTGATGACTTGAGTAGATATGGGTATGTCTACTTGATGAAACACAAGTCTGAGACCTTTGAAAAGTTCAAGGAATTTCAGAATGAGGTAGAGAATCAACGTGACCGAAAGATAAAGTTCCTATGATCAGATCGTGGAGGAGAATATTTAAGTCACGAATTTGGTACACACTTAAGGAAATGTGGAATCGTTTCACAACTCACGCCGCCTGGAACACCTCAGCGTAACGGTGTGTCCGAACGTCGTAATCGCACTCTATTGGATATGGTGCGATCTATGATGTCTCTTACCGATTTACCGCTATCATTTTAGGGATACGCTCTAGAGACAGCTACATTCACTTTAAATAGGGCACCGTCTAAATCCGTTGAGACGACACCGTATGAACTATGGTTTGGGAAGAAACCTAAGCTGTTGTTTCTAAAAGTTTGGGGATGCGATGCTTATGTCAAGAAACTACAACCTGAAAAGCTCGAACCCAAATCGGAAAAATGCGTCTTCATAGGATACCCTAAGGAAACCATTGGGTATACCTTCTACTTAAGATCCGAGGGCAAGATCTTTGTTGCCAAGAATGGATCCTTTCTGGAAAAAGAGTTTCTCTCGAAAGGAGTAAGTGGGAGGAAAGTAGAACTCGATGAAGTACTACCTCTTGAACCGGAAAGTAGTGCAGCTCAGGAACATGTTCTTGTGGTGCCTACAACGACTGGAGAGGAAATTAATGATGATGATCAAGGTACTTCGGATCAAGTTGCTACTGAACTTCGTAGGTCCACAAGGACACGTTCCACACCAAAGTGGTATGGCAACCCTGTCCTGGAAATCATGTTGTTAGACAACGGTGAACCTTCGAACTATGAAGAAGCGATGGGGGGCCCAGATTCCAACAAATGGCTTGAAGCCATGCAATCCGAGATAGAATCCAAGTATGAAAACAAAGTATGGACTTTGACAGACTTGCCCGATGATCGGCGAGCGATAGAAAACAAATGGATCTTTAAGAAGAAGATGGACGCGGATGGTAATGTTACCATCTATAAAGCTCGACTTGTCGCTAAGGGTTATCGACAAGTTCAAGGGGTTGACTACGATGAGACTTTCTCTCCCGTAGCGAAGCTGAAGTCCGTCCGAATCATGTTAGCAATTGCCGCATACTATGATTATGAGATATGGCAGATGGACGTCAAAACGGCATTCCTTAACGGCTATCTTAAGGAAGAGCTGTATATGATGCAACCGGAAGGTTTTGTTGATCCTAAGAATGCTAACAAAGTATGCAAGCTCCAGCGATCCATTTATGGGCTGGTGCAAGCATCTCGGAGTTGGAACATTCGCTTTGATGAGATGATCAAAGCGTTTGGGTTTATGCAGACTTATGGAGAACCTTGCGTTTACAAGAAAGTGAGTGGGAGCTCTGTAGCATTTCTCATATTATATGTAGATGACATACTTTTGATGGGAAATGATATGGAATTCTTGGAAAACATTAAGGCCTACTTGAATAAGTGTTTTTCAATGAAGGACCTTGGAGAAGCTGCTTACATATTAGGCATCAAGATCTATAGGGATAGATCGAGACGCCTCATAGGTCTTTCACAAAGCACATACCTTGATAAGATTTTGAAGAAGTTCAAAATGGATCAGTCCAAGAAAGGGTTCTTGCCTGTACTGCAAGGTGTGAGATTGAGCTCAGCTCAATGCCCGACCACGACAGAAGATAAAGAAGAGATGAGTGTCATCCCCTATGCCTCAGCCATAGGATCTATTATGTATGCCATGCTGTGTACCAGACCAGATGTAAACCTTGCCGTAAGTTTGGTAGGAAGGTACCAAAGTAATCCCAGCAAGGAACACTGGACAGTGGTCAAGAATATCCTGAAGTACCTGAAAAGGACAAAGGACAGGTTTCTAGTTTATGGAGGTGACGAAGAGCTCGTCATAAAGGGTTACGTCGACGCTAGCTTCAACACAGATCTGGATGACTCTAAGTCACAAACCGGACACGTGTATATGTTGAATGGTGGTGTAGTAAGCTGGTGCAGCTGCAAGCAGAGCATCGTGGCGGGATCTACATGTGAAGCGGAGTACATGGCAGCCTCGGAGGCAGCGCATGAAGCAATTTGGGTGAATGAGTTCATCACCGACCTAGGAGTCATACCCAATGCGTCGGGGCCGATCAAACTCTTCTGTGACAACACTGGAGCTATTGCCCTTGCCAAGGAGCCCAGGTTTCACAAGAAGACCAGGCACATCAAGCGTCGTTTCAACTCCATCCGTGAAAATGTTCAAGATGGAGACATAGATATTTGCAAAGTACATAGAGATCTGAATGTCGCAGATCCGTTGACTAAACCTATTCCGCAAGCAAAACATGATCAACACCAGAACTCTATGGGTGTTCGATTCATCACAATGTAACTAGATTATTGACTCTAGTGCAAGTGGGAGACTGTTGGAAATATGCCCTAGAGGCAATAATAAAAGGATTATTATTATATTTCCTTGTTCATGATAATTGTCTTTTATTCATGCTATAATTGTATTATCCAGAAATCGTAATACACGTGTGAATACATAGACCACAATATGTCCCTAGTAAGCCTCTAGTTGACTAGCTCATTGGTCAACAGATAGTCATGGCTTCCTGACTATGGACATTAGATGTCGTTGACAACGGGATCACATCATTAGGAGAATGATGTGATGGACAAGACCCAATCCTAAGCATAGCACAAGATCGTGTAGTTTGTTTTGCTAGAGCTTTTCCAATGTCAAGTATCTCTTCCTTAGACCATGAGATCGTGTAACTCCTGGATACCGTAGGAGTGCTTTGGGTGTACCAAACGTCACAACGTAACTGGGTGACTATAAAGGTGCACTACAGGTATCTCCGAAAGTGTCTGTTGGGTTAACACGGATCGAGACTAGGATTTGTCACTCCGTATGACGGAGAGGTATCTCTGGGCCCACTCGGTAATGCATCATCATAATGAGCTCAAAGTGACCAAGTGTTTGGTAACAAGATCATGCATTACGGTACGAGTAAAGTGACTTGCCGATAACGAGACTGAACGAGGTAGTGGGATACCGACGATCGAGTCTCGTGCATGTAACGTACCGATTGACAAAGGGAATTGTATACGGGGTTGATTGAATCCTCGACATCGTGGTTCATCCGATGAGATCATCGAGGAGCATGTGGGAGCCAACATGGGTATCCAGATCCCGCTGTTGGTTATTGACCGGAGAGCCATCTCGGTCTTGTCTGCATGTCTCCCGAACCCGTAGGGTCTACACACTTAAGGTTCGGTGACGCTAGGGTTATTAGGAAGACTTGTATGTGATTACCGAATGTTGTTCGGAGTCCCGGATGAGACCCCGGACATCACGAGGAGTTCCGGAATGGTCCGGAGGTGAAGATTTATATATGGGAAGTTGTCATACGGACACCGGAAAGTTTTGGGGACATATCGGTATTGTACCGGGGCCACCGGAGGGGTTCCGGGGGTCCACCGAGAGGGGCCACCCCTCTCGGAGGGCCTCATGGGCCGCAAGGGGCAGGGAACCAGCCCCTGGAGGGCTGGGCGCCCCCCCGTGGGCCCATGCGGCTAGGGTTGGGGGGGGGGGAACCCTAGTGGGGGCGCCCCCCTTGCTTGGGGGGCAAGCCCCCCTCCCTGGCCGCCGCCCCCCCTCTAGATCTCATCTAGAGGGGGCCGGCCCCCTTCCCCCTTCCCCTATAAATAGAGGGGCAAGGGGAGGGCTTAACACCTGATCCAAGGCGCAGCCCCTCCCCTCCCCAACACCTCTCCTCCTCCGTTGAGTGCTTGGCGAAGCCCTGTCGGAGTACTGCCTCTCCACCATCATCACGCCGTCGTGCTGCTGCTGGAGCCTTCTTCCTCAACCTCTCCTTTCCCCTTGCTGGATCAAGAAGGAGGATACGTCGTCCGCTCCGTACATGTGTTGAACGCGGAGGTGCTGTCCGTTCAGCACTTGGTCATCGGTGATTTGGATCACGGCGAGTATGACTCCATCATCACCGTTCTCTTGAACGCTTCCGCACACGATCTACAAGTGGTATGTAGATGCAATCTCTCTCCCATGACTCGTTGCTTAGATGAACTCATAGATGGATCTTGGTGAAACCGTAGGAAAATTTTTAATTTTCTGCAACGTTCCCCAACAGCGTATGGGATAATGGGGACTTGATGCTTTAATGTATGGTTGGGTTTTACCTTATTATCTTTAGTAGTTGCGGATGCTTGCTAGAGTTCCAATCATAAGTGCATATGATCCATGAAGAGAAAGTATGTTAGCTTATGCCTCTCCCAAATAAAACTTGCTATCGGTCTAGTAAAGTAGTCAATTGCTTAGGGACAATTTCACAACTCCTACCACCACTTTTTCACACTCGCTATATTTACTTTATTTATTATTTATCTAAACAGACCCTAGTTTATATTTACGTGCTCTTTATTATCTTGCAAACCTATCCATCAACAACTACAAAGTACTTCTAGTTTCATACTTGTTCTAGGTAAAGCGAACGTTAAGCGTGTGTAGAGTTGTATCGGTGGTCGATAGAACTTGAGGGAATATTTGTTCTACCTTTAGCTCCTCGTTGGGTTCAACACTCTTACTTATCATAAGAGGCTACAATTGATCCCCTATACTTGTGGGTTATCAAGACCTTTTTCTGGCGCCGTTGCCGGGGACTCATAGCGTGGGGTTAATATTCTCGTGTGTGCTTGTTTGCTTTATCACTAAGTAATTTTTATTTGCTGTTCTAAGTTGTTCTCTATCTTTAGTTATGGATATGGAACACGAAATACCAAAAAAATTAGGTGTACTTGCTACTCATTGGAGATGGGGAACCTCCTAAAACCCTCGATGCTCATTATGTGAAAGAAATTATGTACTACTTTGATAATCCTGAGAAAACCCCATTCAATTATGTTATGGGAGACACGTTGGATCAACTTGAATACTTTAGGGATTATCGCTTGACTCAAAAAGGGAAATTATTATGGGATCAAATTAATATGTTGCATTGGTATGCTCGGGAACTATCCTTGAGATATGATTATACTTGTTGCTCTAGGATGAAGGCTCCACACCTTCCCTTTTCATGCAAATTTAATGATAATAAAACCTTGGCTTATTATTCCAATGATATATATGATTACTATGATGTGGAACAAATAGAAGAATTCGTTGCTTTTATGGGTGCTTATGAAATTGAATCTTTGTTTAAAGAGTGTGAAAATCTTGATGATATTGTTTACAGACCTGAAATTTTTTCTATACTTAAGTATTGCTATGAGAATTATGAATTCAATTCCAATATTTATGAATTTATTAAGAAAGTCTCCGCTGTCCAAGAAGAGACTAATATTTTGCAGGAGTCTATGGAAGAAGAAATTGATGAAACTGCGAGCTCGTTGGATGAAAAAGATGACGAGGAGAGCGAAGAACAAAAGGAGGAAGAGCGGATTAGCTACATGTGCCCACCTTCTAATGAGAGTAACTCTTCAACTCATACGTTGTTTAATTCCCCTTCGTGCTTACCGAAGGATGATTGCCATGCTGATTGCTATGATCCCTTTAATTCGTTTGAAATATCCCTTTTTGATGATGCTTGCTATGCTTGTGGCCAAGATGCCAATATGAATTATGCTTATGGAGATGAACTTGCTATAGTTCCTTATGTTAAACATGAAACTGTTGCTATTGCACCCACGCATGATAGTCTTATTATCTTTTTGAATTCTCCCGACTACACAATATCGGAGAAGTTTGCACTTATTAAGGATTATATTGATGGGTTGCGTTTTACTACTACACAAGTTGATTTTGATAGATATAATATGCATGTGCTTGCTGCTCCTACATGCAATTATTATGAGAGAGGAACTATATGTCCACCTCTCTATGTTTCCAATATGATAAAATTGCAAGAAACTGCTTATACTATGCATTGGCCTTTACTTGTGTGCATGAATTGTTCTTTTATGACATGTCGATGCATAGGAAGAGAGTTAGACTTCGTTGTTGCTTGATATATGTTACTTTGTGCTCACTACTAAATTAAAAATCATTGTTAATTAAAATTGGCTTTGATATACCTTGGGATCCGGGTGGATCCATTACTTGAGCACTATATGCCTAGCTTAATGGCTTTAAAGAAAGCGCTGCCAAGGAGACAACCCGGAAGTTTTAGAGAGTCATTTATTTTTGTTGAGTGCTTTCATATAGTTTAAAAACAAAAAAATAAAGAGGGGAACCCAAAACTTTTCAAAAAGGAAAGTGAAAGTGAGAGAGACAAGCATTGTTGAAGTGGGAGGGCTCCTTGAACTTTGTTCATGCTCACGGAAACTTTGTGAATTTTAATTACAGAAACTTTTCATCAAAAATAATTATCCCCTTGTACAATTCCATTGTATTAAAAAAAATAATGTGCCAAGGTTTGCCTTTAGGATGTTTACAATACTTGTTGGTTTGTACGGTGCATGACAGAAACTTTGGTTGTGGTGCGCGATTTTACATCTTTTTACTGGAACGTCAAACAGTTCTGAAACTTTTTGCACTGTTTTTCTGTACAAATTGTTTATTTTTCCTAATTTTGGTAGAATTTGTGGGGTACCATAAGTATGGTGAATGTTCATATTGCTACAGACTGTTATGTTTTTGGCAGATTCTGTTTTTGATGCATAGTTTGCTTGTTTTGATGAAACTATCAATTTCTATCAGTGGATTAAGCCATGGAAAAGCTATATTATAGTAGACACAATGCAAAAACAAAATATGAATTTGTTTGCAACATTACCTAGAGTAGTGATTTGCTTTATTATATTAACGGATCTTACTGAGTTTTCTGTTGAAGTTTTGTGTGGATGAAGTGTTTGATCGAGAAGGTCTTGATATGAGGAAAAGGAGGAGAGGCAAGAGCTCAAGCTTGGGGATGCCCAAGGCACCCCAAGTAAATATTCAAGGAGACTCAAGCGTCTAAGCTTGGGGATACCCCGGAAGGCATCCCCTCTTTCTTCAACAAGTATCGGTATGTTTTCGGATTCGTTTCGTTCATGCGATATGTGCAAATCTTGGAGCGTATTTTGCATTTAGTTTTCACTTTTCTTTTATGCACCATGCTGGTATGAGATAGTCCATGGTTGATTTATAGAATGCTCATTTCACTTCACTTAAATCTTTTGAGTATGGCTTTATAGAATGCTTCATGTGCTTCACTTATATCATTTGAAGTTTGGATTGCCTGTTTCTCTTCACATAGAAAACCACCATTTGTAGAATGCTCCTTTGCTTCACTTATATTTGTTAGAGCATGGGCATATCTTTTGTAGAAAGAATTAAACTCTCTTGCTTCACTTATATCTATTTAGAGAGATGACAGGAATTGGTCATTCACATGGTTAGTCATAAAATCCTACATAAACTTGTAGATCGCTGAATATGATATGTTTGATTCCTTGCAATAGTTTTGCGATATAAAGGTGGTGATATTAGAGTCATGCTGGTGGGTGATTGTGGATTAGTAGAAATACTTGTGTTGAGGTTTGTGATTCCTGTAGCATGCACGTATGGTGAACCGTTATGTAACGAAGTTGGAGCATGAGATTTGATTGGCATCCTTTGTGTGGAGGTCAGGGGCGCGCGATGGTTAACTCCTACCAACCTCCCCCTAGGAGTATGCATGTAGTACTTTGTTTCGAGGGCTAATAAATTTTTGCAATATGTATGTGAATTATTTATGACTAATGTGAGTCCATGGATTATACACACTCTCACCCTTCCATCATTGCTAGCCTCTTCGGTACCGTGCATTGCCCTTTCTCACCTTCAGAGTTGGTGCAAACTTCGCCGGTGCATCCAAACCCCGTGATACGATACACTCTATCACTCATAAGCCTCCTTATATCTTCCTCAAAATAGCCACCATACCTACCTATCATGGCATTTCCATAGCCATTCCAAGATATATTGCCATGCAACTTCCATCATCATCATATTCATGACTTGAGCATTCATTGTCATATTGCTTTGCATGATCGTAAGATAGATAGCATGATGTTTTCATGGTTTGTCCGTTTTTATGTCATTACTACGCTAGATCATTGCACATCCCGGTACACCACCGGAAGCATTCATATAGAGTCATATTTTTGTTCTAATATCCAGTTGTAAGTAAATAAAAGTGTGATGATCATCATTATTAGAGCATTGCCCCATGTAAAAAAAGAAAAAAGAGAGAGACCAAAGAAGCCTAAATAAAAAAGGGGGCCAAAGAAGCCCATCCAAAAAAAGAAAAAAAAAGAAAAAAAGGGGGGCAATGTTGCTATCCTTTTACCACACTTGTGCTTCAAATAGCACCATGTTTTTCATATAGAGAGTCTCTTGAGTTATCATTTTCATATACCAGTGGGAATTTTCATTATAGAACTTGGCTTGTATATTCCGATGATGAGCTTCCTCAAATGCCCGAGGTCTTCATGAGCAAGCAAGTTGGATGCACACCCACTTAGTTTTCAGTTTGAGCTTTCATACACTTATAGCTCTTAGTGCATCCGTTGCATGGCAATCCCTACTCCTCACATTGACATCAATTGATGGGCATCTCCATAGCCCGTTGATTAGCCGCGTCGTTGTGAGACTTTCTCCTTTTTGTCTTCTCCACATAACCTCCACCATCATATTCTATTCCACCCATAGTGCTATATCCATGGCTCACGCTCATATATTGCGTGAGAGTTGAAAAAGTTTGAGAATACTAAAGTATGAAACAATTACTTGGCTAAAACCGGGGTTGTGCATGATTTGAATATTTTGTGTGATGAAGACGGAGCATAGCCAGACTATATGATTTTGTAGGGATAACTTTCTTTGACCATGTTGTTTTGAAAAGACATGATTGCTTTATCAGTACGCTCGAAGTATTATCATTTTTATGTCAAATGATAGACTATTTCTTTGAATAACTCGTGTCTTAATATTCATGCCATGATTAGATATATGATCAAGATTATGCTAGGTAGCATTCCACATCAAAATTATCTTTTTATCATTTACCTACTCGAGGATGAGCAGGAATTAAGCTTGGGGATGCTGATACGTCTCCGTCGTATCTATAATTTTTGGTTGTTCCATGGCAATATTATTCAACTTTCATATACTTTTGGCAACTTTTTATACTATTTTTGGGGCTAACATATTGATCCAGTGCCCAGCGCCAGTTCCTGTTTGTTGCATGTTTTATGTTTTGCAGAAACCCCATATCAAACGGAGTCCAGACGGGATAAAAACGAACAGAGAATATTTTTGGAATATTTGTGATTTTTGGGAAGAAGAATCAACGCGAGACGGTGCCCGAGGGGGCCACAAGGCAGGGGGGCGCGCCCCTGACCCTCGTCGGCACCCCGTAAGGCGGTTGCTGCTCTTCTTTTGCCACGGGAAAGCTAATTTACGGAAAAAAATCGTGGCGAAGGTTTCAATCCAATCGGAGTTACGGATCTCCGGATATAAAAGAAACGGTGAAAGGGCAGACGCCGAGAACGCAGAAACAGAGAGAGACAGAGAGACATGTCCAATCTTGGAGGGGCTCTCGCCCCTCCCACGCAATGGAGACCATGGACCAGAGGGGAAACCCTTCTCCCATCTAGGGAGAAGGTCAAGGAAGAAGAAGAAGAAGGGGGGCTCTCTCTCCCCCTTGCTTCCGGTGGCACCGGAACGCCGCCGGTGGCCATCATCATCACCGCGATGTACACCAACACCTCCGCCATCTTCACCAACATCTCCATCACCTTCCCCCATCTATATTCAGCGGTCCACTCTCCCGCAACCCGTTGTACCCTCTACTTGAACATGGTGCTTTATGCTTCATATTATTATCCAATGATGTGTTGCCATCCTATGATGTCTGAGTAGATTTCCGTTGTCCTATTGGTGATTGGTGAATTTCTATGATTGGTTTAATTTGCTTGTGGTTATGTTGTTGTCCTATTGTGCCCTCTGTGTCACGCAAGCGTGAGGGATTCCCATTGTAGGGTGTTGCAATATGTTCATGATTCGCTTATAGTGGGTTGCTTGAGTGATAGAAGCATAAACCAGAGTAAGGGGGTCATGGCGTATGGGACAAAGGGGACTTGATGCTTTAATGCTATGGTTGGGTTTTACCTTAATGATCTTTAGTAGTTGTGGATGCTTGCTAGAGTTCCAATCATAAGTGCATATGATCCAAGAAGAGAAAGTATGTTAGATTATGCCTCTCCCACATAAAACTTGCTATCGGTCTAGTAAAGTAGTCAATTGCTTAGGGACAATTTCACAACTCCTACCATCACTTTTCCACACTCACTATATTTACTTTATTGCTTCTTTATCTAAACAGCCCCTAGTATATTTACGTGCTCTTTATTATCTTGCAAACCTATCCGTCAACACCTACAAAGTACTTCTAGTTTCATACTTGTTCTAGGTAAAGCGAATGTTAAGCGTGCGTAGAGTTGTATCTGTGGTCGATTGAACTTGAGGGAATATTTGTTTTACCTTTAGCGCCTCGTTGGGTTCGACACTCTTACTTATCGAAAGAGGCTACAATTGATCCCCTATACTTGTGAGTTATCAAGCATGTTCTTGTTCAAGATAAGAGGGGTATTGAATATCATTAAGGATCTGAACATATGATATTCCACCAAATAAACCAACTAGCATCAACTACAAGGAGTAACCAACACTACGAACAACCCACAGGTACCAATCTAAGGTTTTGAGACAAAGATTGGATACAAGAGATGAACTAGGGTTTGAGATGAGATGGTGCTGGTGAAGATGTTGATGAAGATTGGTCCTCCCACAATGAGAGGATAGTTGGTGACGACGATGGCTTCAATTTCCCCCTCTCGGAGGGAAGTTTCCCGGGCGGAATCGCTGTGCCAGAGCTCTAGATTGCTTCTACCCAGGTTCCGCATCAAGACGGAGACCCTTCATCGTGAAAGCCTTCTCTTTATTCTTTCTAGGTCAAAACCTTTCATATAACAGAAGATGGGCACCGGGGGCTGGACAAGGGGCCCACAAGCTCAGGGGGCGTGCCCCCTGGTTGTGGCCACCTGGTGGGTCCCCTCCTGGTATTTCTTGCCCAAGTATTTTTTTATATATTCCAAAATAATTCTCCGTAAAGTTTCAGGACATTTGGAGTTGTACAGAATAGGGATCTTGGATTTGCTCCTTTCCGGCCCAGAATTCCAGCCGCCGACATTCTCCCTTTTCATATAAATCTTGCAAAATAAGAGAGAAAAGGCATAAGAATTGTATCGTAAAGTGTAATAACAGTCCATAATGCAATAAATATCAACATAAAAACATGATGCAAAATAGACATATCAACTCCACCAAGCTTAGACCTCCATTGGTACGCGTCGGTGCTATACAAACGGTTTTTATCCCCTTTCCGCGACGGCATTTGGAACCGTCACCAAGTAAGTGTGGGCAAAAGGGGGGTCCTTCCCACATGACCCAGAAACCGTCGGGGATAGGCAGCCAAGATGCATGTACAGTACTCCATTCGTTTGTGATCGCATTGCTATTGCAGCCGGTATTCTGTGGTGCTACGTTTATGATGCGCGACCCATCACAAATGGTTCACTATTATAGAACATGTATGATAATCATACAATCACACACATTCGCTTTTCACAAACCGTATGCGATAACTAATTAAGAAGATTAGCTAATCGTCGTACGAGTGTCGGATAGGATTACGAAACATTGGACCATCGTAACATCGTTGTACATGACAACTATCGCACACGCTATCCCGTGGTGCAACGTTTACGATGAATACTTCATCAGAAATAGTTCATGGTTGTGAATCGTGTACGATAAGGCAACTATTGCACATGTTATTCTGTGGTGCAACGTTTACGATGCATACTTCATCAGAAACAGTTCATGGTTGCGAATCGTGTACGATAAGGCAACTATCGCAAATGGTTAGTTTGCCAGCACAGTTTGTGATATTGTCTGACATCGCACACGCTTTGCAAACGGCAACTGTGTGCATGCTTGCACACGTTTCCTCTCATTGAACCATCTCGGATTATGGTGTATATCGCAAACATTTGTGTTTTACCACCCGTGTGTGCCGTAACAACCTGGAGAATGTAATTTCACCGTAATTTAATTGCTGCTACATCAAATTGAAATTGAAATTGGAATTGAATTAATGTATGCTATAGCTTTATTCATATCCGTCAGGTTCAGACAACCAATGCATTATTCGATTCATAGTACACATCAAGAATTACATAAGAACCAAATAAAGAATGATGAACCACAGTTGCATACTTGTACTATTAAAGACGGTAAGAAAAGGCGAAATACATTCTGGTTGGTGAAGAAGGTGAAGCGGAATGCCCATATTGTGCCCTCCTCCATGCAGAAGGCACGCATGACTCAAGTCCAACCCCTTGTGATGGCCGATCGCCCATCCTTCACGATCTTCATGAAAACATCTAGGTAATCATCGTGTTCTGGTAGAAATACTTTAACCTTTGCATGCCCACCAATCATGTAGTTTGAGAGGTAATTTTTAGTAAACTTCTTTGGGAACCACTGCAAAGGAAAAAAGATTCAGACATTGTCATCTAACACAACTTATTATGTGCAGTAAAAAGAAGGCTGCAGAGTTCTTACTTACCATCTTGTAGTTCGATATTGTATTGGATAAAGTGTAAACAAATAGTTTAATTGCCATCTTTTGACCCATTTTACTAACAATCTTTATCAGCTTCCTCACTTGATGCTGGTTCATCGATATCTCATTTCCCCATACACAGAAAGGGTCGAAGCGCGGATCTTTACCAATGACTTATGTAACTAAAAGCACCAAGTTAATATTAGAAGCTAAACACTAATTGCACAATGATGTAGTAAAACACTCTTTTATAACATCTTATAACATCCAATATATATACTCACATATTAGATGAATTAACATATTATATTATGGGCCAGAAGGAGTTTATTGCATTCTTACAAATTATTGGCTGATTAACTGCTATTGTATCCATGGGTTAGAGTTAGCTTGAGCTAGTTTGTGCTCAACTAGGCCTAAAATATATCTAAACATGAGGGCTAGTTTGAGCTAGTTGCATCTATAACCCACCCAATAAAACTATCCAACCCAAGAGGTGCTTATTGGAGCTAGTTCTCCTAGTGCATTTATTGTCAATCTAAGTATCTAACCCTGTCATCCAAGCACCTCTTTGGATGGAGTTAGTTCAGGGTTAGTCATGAGCTAGAAACTAACTCTAACCTCTAAGCTAAGTTGAGTATCCAAACAGGGCTGTGTTGTTGTTGTTGTTGTTGTTGTTGCTGCTGCTCTTCTACATTTATCTAGACATCATCACAACATTAAGGTAACACTCTTCCTTGTTGCTATGTAGCCTAGGATTGCACATGTAGACATTAAGTACAGTGCATGTTGCTATGTAGCCTCAAATATATTACATATGGCCCTAGTTAACATAACGATAAATGGGTTGTAGATATGTTCGGTTAAAAGTCCGATTCATCGATTAGTCCCTTATCAGCCCCCGACCTATATGGTACCAACTACCGATATCCTAAACAATGAGCATATATAAGCCATGGGATGAAACTAACCTCGATGGAAAACAACAATCATTCCCAAAATTATCCTGTGTAGGTACATCGAGAAGCATGTTAAGCACAATAGGCTAAACATCAACCAAAATTATCCATGGTAGACAAAATAATCTCCAAAAGATAGCTTCAGTGTGCAGGTTTATGCATGCTAGTAAAGAAAAACCAGTGAAAAGGTGTGTTAACTGCAACAGGCCTAACATTTAACAACAAGCTAACATAGTCATTCAAACTGGCATTGTGCCGGTCTAAGTACACTGGTTATTGTCAAATAAAAATGGAAAGGCGTGTTTAACTACAAGATGCAACAACCAAATGTAGTCATTCATGCCCTGTTTGTTTCAGCTTCGCTTGGATTTTAATCACCTATGGATTCGCTTCAGTGGCGAAGCTGTTTCTGCGAATCAACTTCACACCAAAGTACACTTTGAGGTGCTTCAGGAAATTGCACTAAAAATGACCCAAATCAAGAGTCAGCTTTACTGGCAAAGCTGATTCCAAATAGCTATTTGTTTCGGATTCCAGATTCGGCTTCACTGGCAAAGCTGAATCTGGTCCCAGAATCCGAAACAAACAGGGCCATAGTGGTATTGTTGAAACTGGTACTGATGAAATTGAGCTGCACAGTTCATACTTGTACATATAGAACATCGCGTTGTGAATAACTGGAATAAACAAGACATGCTACGAACAACCAAAGATAGCATTTGAAACTAGACATGCACGTATGGTGAACCGTTATGTGGTGAAGTTGGAGCATGATTTATTTATTGTTTGTCTTCCTTATGCGTGGCAGTTGGGGAAGAGCGATGGTCTTTTCCTACCAATCTATCACCCTAGGAGCATGCGCGTAGTACTTCATTTTGATAACTAATAGATTTTTGCAATAAGTATGTGAGTTCTTTATGACTAATGTTGAGTCCATGAATTATACGCACTCTCACCCTTCCACCATTGCTAGCCTCTCTTGTGTTGCGCAACTTCCGCCGATACCATACACCCACCATATACCTTCCTCAAAACATCCACCATACCTACCTATGTCATTTCCATAGTCATTCCGAGATATATTGCCAAGCAACTTTCCACCGTTCCGTTTATTAGGACACACTCCATCATTGTCATATTGCTTTGCATGATCATGTAGTTGACATCGTATTTGTGGCAAAGCCACCGTTCATAATTCTTTCATACATGTAACTCTTGATTCATTGCACATCCCGGTACACCGCCGGAGGCATTCACATAGAGTCATATTTTGTTCTAAGTATCTAGTTGTAATTCTTGAGTTGTACGTAAATAAAAATGTGATGATATTCATTATTAGAGCATTGTCCCAGTAAGGAAAGGATGATGGAGACTATGATTTCCCCACAAGTCGGGATGAGACTCCGGACGAAAAAAATAAAAATAAAAAAAGAGGCCATAAAAAGGCCCAAATAAAAATATGTTAGAAAAAGAGAGAAGGGGCAATGTTACTATCCTTTTTCCACACTTGTGCTTCAATGTAGCACCATGATCTTCATGATAGAAAGTCTCCTATGTTGTCACTTTCATATACTAGTGGGAATTTTTCATTATAGAACTTGGCTTGTATATTCCAATGATGGACTTCCTCAAAGTGCCCTGGGTTTTCGTGATCAAGCAAGTTGGACGCACACCCACTTAGTTTATTTTTAAGCTTTCATACACTTATATCTCTAGTGCATCCGTTGCATGGCAATCCCAACTCACTCACATTGGTATCTATTGATAGGCATCTCCATAGCTCGTTAATATGCCTAGTTGATGCGTGACTATCTTCTCCTTTTTGTCTTCTCCACAACCACCCTTCTATTCCACCTATAGGGCTATGTCCATGGCTCACGCTCATGTATTGCATGAAGATTGAAAAAGTTTGAGAACATCAAAAGTATGAAACAATTGCTTGGCTTGTCATCGGGGTTGTGCATGATTAAATATTTTGTGTGATGAAGATAGAGCATAGCTAGACTATAAGATTTTGTAGGGACAACTTTCTTTGGCCATGTTATTTTGAGAAGACATGATTGCTTTGTTAGTATGCTTGAAGTATTATTTTGTTTATGTCAATATTAAACTTTTGTCTCGAATCTTTCGGATCTGAACATTCATGCCACAATAAAGGAAATTACATGAATAAATACGTTAGGTAGCATTCCACATCAAAAATTCTGTTTTTATCATTTACCTACTCGAGGACGAGCAGAAATTAAGCTTGGGGATGCTTGATACGTCTCCAACGTGTCTATAATTTTCTATTGTTCCATGCTATTACATTATCTATTTTGGATGTTTAATGGGCTTTAATAAGCTATTTTATATTATTTTTGGGACTAATCTATTAACCGAGGGCCCAGTGCCAGTTTCTATTTTTTTTTCCTATTTTAGAGTTTTGCAGAAAAGGAATACCAAACGGAGTCCAAACAGAATGAAACCATCGCGATGATCTTTCTTGGACCGAAAGCAAACCAGAAGACTTGGAGATGAAGCCGGAGACGCAACAAGGAGGCCACGAGGCTGGACGGTGCACCCACGGGGTAGGCGCGCCTCCACCCTCGTGGGCCCCTCGTAGCTCCCCTGACCTAGTTCCTTCGCCTAAATATACTCTTATACCCTAAAAACATTAGGGGAGCCAAGAAACCACTTCTCCACCGCCGCAACCTTCTGTACCCGTGGGATCCCATCTTGGGGCCTTTTTCAGTGATCTGCCGGAGGGGTATTCGATCACGAAGGGCTTCTACATCAACACCATTACCTCTGCGATGAAGCGTGAGTAGTTTACTATAGACCTTCGGGTCCATAGTTATTAGCTAGATGGCTTCTTCTCTATTCGATTCTCAATACAAAGTTCTCCTCGATGTTCTTGGAGATCTTGCTGTTCGATGTAATACTCTTTTGCGGTGTGTTTGCCGAGATCCGATGAATTGTGGATTTATGAACAAGATTATCTATGAATATTATTTGGTTCTTCTATGAATTCTTATATGCATGATTTGATATCATTGCAAGTCTCTTCGAATTATCGGTTTAGTTTGGCCTACTAGATTGTTCTTTCTTGCATTGGGAGAAGTGCTTAGCTTTGGGTTCAATCTTGCGGTGTCTTTTCCCAGTGACAGTAGGGGCAGCAAGGCACATATTGTATTGTTGCCATCGAGGATAAAAAGATGGGGTTTTCATCATATTGCTTGAGTTAATTCCTCTACATCATGTCATCTTGCTTAATGTGTTACTCCGTTCTTTATGAACTTAATACTCTAGATGTATGCTGGATAGCGGTCGATGTGTGGAGTAATAGTAGTAGATGCAGGTAGGAGTCGGTCTACTTGACACGGACGTGGTGCCTATGTTCATGATCGTTGCCTTAGATGTCATCATAATTATGCGCTTTTCTATCAATTGCTCGGCAGTAATTTGATCACCCACCGTAATATATGCTATCTCGAGACAAGCCACTAGTGAAACCTATGGCCCCCGGGTCTCTTTTCCATTATATTTAATCTCATTTACATCTTGTTAGTTTCCGATCTACTATTTTGCAACCTTTACTTTCCAATCTATACACCCAAAAATACCAAAAATATTTACTTTACCGTTTATCTATCTCTATCAGATCTCACTTTTGCGAGTGACCGTGAAGGGATTGACAACCCCTTTATCGCGTTGATTGCAAGTTCTTGATTGTTTTTGTAGGTATTCGGTGACTTGTGCGTCGTCTCCTACTGGATTGATACCTTAGTTCTCAAAACTAAGGGAAATACTTATGCTACTTTGTTGCATCATCCTTTCCTCTTCAAGGGAAAACCAACGCAAACTCAAGAGGTAGCAAGAAAGATTTTTGGCACCATTGCTGGGGAGATCTACGTCAAGTCAAGCCATACTAAGTACCCATCATAAACTCTTCTCCATTTCATTACATTATTCACCATTCGCCTCTCGTTTTCCTCTCCCCCACTTCTAAAATGATTTTCGAAAACCTTTGCCTTTTCTTCGCCCCTCTTCTGTTCGTCTCTTTTCGCTTGCTTCTTGTGTGCTTGTGTGTTAGATTGATTGCTTGTCATGATGGTTCAAGATAATACTAAATTGTGTGACTTTTCCAACACCAACAACAGTGATTTTATTAGCACTCTGATTGCTCCTACTACCAATGTTGAATCTTGTGAAATTAATGCTGCTTTGTTGAATCTTGTTATGGAATATCAATTTTCCGGCCTTCCTAGTGAAGATGCCGCATCCCATCTAAACAACTTCGTTGATTTGTGCGATATGCAAAATAAGAAAGATGTGGATAATGATATTGTTAAATTGAAGCTATTTCTGTTTTCTCTTAGAGATCGTGCTAAAACTTGGTTCTCATCTTTGCCTAAAAATAGTATTGATTCATGGAATAAGTGCAAAGATGCTTTTATCTCTAAGTACTTTCCTCCCGCTAAGATCATCTCCCTTAGGAACGATATTATGAATTTTAGGAAACTTGATCATGATCATGTTGCACAAGCTTGGGAGAGGATGAAATTAATGAAACGTAATTGCCCAACACATGGTTTGAATTTGTGGATGATAATACAAAAAATTATGCCGGATTGAATTTTGCTTCTAGAAATATTTTAGATTCGGCCATGGGAGGCACTTTTATGGAAATCACTTTAGGAGAAGCTACTAAACTCCTATATAATATTATGGTTAATTATTCTCAATGGCCCACCGAAGATCCACTAGCAAAAAAGTTCATGCGATTGAAGAGATTAATGTTTTGAGTGGAAAGATGGATGAATTTATGAAATTGTTTGCTAATAAAAGTGTTTTTTCTGATCCTAATGATATGCCTTTGTCCACTTTGATTGAGAATAATAATGAATCTATGGATGTGAATTTTGTTGGTAGGAACAATTTTGGTAACAACGCGTATAGAGGCAATTTTAATCCTATGCCATTTCCTAGTAATTCCTCTAATAATTATGGTAATTCCTACAACAATTCTTATGAAAATTTTAATAAGTTGCCCTCTGATTTTGAGAATAGTGTTAAAGAATTTATGAGTTCGCAAAAGAATTTCAATGCTTTGATTGAAGAAAAATTGCTTAAGATTGACGAGTTGGCTAGGAACATGGATATAATTTCTCTTGATGTTGATTCTTCGAAACTTAGATCTATCCCACCTAAGAATGATATCAATGAGTCTCTCAAGGCCATGGGAATTTCCATTTATGAGTGCAAAGAAAGAACTGCTAAGATGCGTGCTAAAAAAGATTGGTTTGTAAAAGCGTGTTCTTCCAGTGTTCATGATAATAATGATGAAGATCAAAAAGTGATTGATGTGAGTCCTATTAAATCTTTGTTTTCCAATATGAATCTTGATAAAGATGGGAATGGAGATGAGTCAACTTTAGTTAAAAGGCGTCCCAATGATTTGGAGTTTTTAGATCTAGATGCAAAAATTGATAAAAGTGGGATTGAAGAGGTCAAAACTTTAAGTAGCAATGAACCCACTATTTTGGATTTAAAGGAATTTAATTATGATAATTATTATTTAATGGATTGTATTTCCTGGTTACAATCCGTGTTAAATTCTCCTCGTGCTTATGATCAAAACAAAGCTTTTAATAAACACATCGTTGATGCTATGATGCAATCTTTTGAAGAAAAGCTTGAACTAGAAGTTTCTATCCCTAGAAAACTTCATGATGAGTGGGAACCTAATATTAAGATTAAGATTAAAGATTATGAATGCTATGCTTTGTGTGATTTGGGTGCTAGTATTTCCACGTTTCCAAAAACTTTATGTGATGTGCTAGGTTTCCGTGAATTTGATGATTGTTCTTTAAATTTGCATCTTGTGGATTTCACCATTAAGAAACCCATGGGAAGGATTAATGATGTTCTTATTGTTGCAAATAGGAATTATTTTCCTGTAGATTTCATTGTTCTTGATATAGATTGCAATCCTACATGTCCTATTATTCTTGGTAGTCCTTTCCTTAGAACGATTGGTGCAATTATTGATATGAAAGAAGGAAACATTAGATTCCAATTTCCGTTAAGGAAAGGCATGGAACACTTTCCTAGGAAGAAAATTAAACTACCTTGTGAATCTATTATGAGAGCCACTTATGGATTGCATACCAAATATGTCAATACCTAGATCTATTCTTGTTTTTATGCATAGCTAGGGGCGTTAAACGATAACGCTTGTTGGGAGGCAACCCAATTTTATTTTTGCTGTTTACTTTTTGCTCCTGTTTAGTAATAAGTAATTCATCAAGCCTCTGGTTATATGTGGTTTTATGTTTTAATTAGTGTTTGTGCCAAGTAGAACCATGGGAAAGACTTGGGTGAAAGTTAATGCGATCCTGCTGTAAAAAACAGAAACTTTGCGCTCACGAGAATAGCTTTCATTTTTTATAAAAGAGTGATTTTAAGTTCATTATTTTTGAATAAGATTAATAGAAAAATTCCTCACGTCCAATAATTTATTTCAGAATTTTTGGAGTTACATAAGTATTCGAAAGTTACACATTACTACAGACTGTTCTGTTTTTGACAGATTCTGTTTTTCGCGTGTTGTTTGCTTATTTTGATGAATCTATAAGTAGTATCAGGGGGTATGAACCATAGAGAAGTTGGAATACAGTAGGTTTTACACCAATATAAATAAATAATGAGTTCATAACATTACCTTGAAGTGGTGATTTATTTTCTTATACAAACAGAGCTCATGAGATTTTCTGTTGAAGTTTTGTGTTGTGAAGTTTTCAAGTTTTAAGTAAAGATTTGATCGAATTTGTAATAAGGAGTGGCAAGAGCCTAATATTGGGGATGCCCAAGGCACCCCAAGGTAAAATTCAAGGACACCCAAAAGCCTAAGCTTGGGGATGCCCCAGAAGGCATCCCCTTTCGTCTTCGTCTATTGGTAACTTTACTTGAGGCTATATTTTTATTCACCACTTGATATGTGTTTCGCATGGAGTGTCTTGTATGATTTGAGTCTTTGTTTTTTAGTTTACCACAATCATATTTGCTGTACACACATTTTGGGAGAGACACGCATGAATCGTGATTTGTTAGAATACTCTATGTGCTTCACTTATATCTTTTGAGCAAGACAATATTGCTCTAGTGCTTCACTTATATCTTTTTAGAGCACGGCGGTGGTTTTATTTTATCGAAATTGTTGAACTCTCATGCTTCACTTATATTATTTTGAGAGTCTTTTAGCATGGTAATTTTGGTTATAAAATTAGTCCTAATATGATGGGCATCCAAGATGGGTATAATAAAAACTTTCATAAGAAGTGCAGTGAATACTATGAGAAGTTTGATTCTTTATGATTGTTTTGAGATATGAAGATGGTGATATTAGAGTCATGCTAGTAGAGTAGTTGTGAATTTGAGAGATACTTGTGTTAAAGTTTGTGATTTCCATAGCATGCACGTATGGGGAACCGTTATGTGATAAAGTTGGAGCATGATTTATTTATTTATTGTTTCCTTATGAGTGGTAGTCGGGGACGAGCGATGGCTTTTCCTACCAATCTATCTCCCTAGGAGCATGCGCGTAGTACTTCATTTCGATAACTAATAGACTTTTGCAATAAGTATGTGAGTTCTTTATGACTAATGTTGAGTCCATGGATTATACACACTCTCACCCTTCCACCATTGCTAGCCTCTCTTGTGTCGCGCAACTTTCGCCGATACCATACACCCATATATACCTTCCTCAAAACAGCCACCATACCTACATATTATGGTATTTCCATAGCCATTCCGAGATATATTGCCATGCAATTTTCCACCTTTC
Source organism: Triticum aestivum (assembly GCF_018294505.1). Taxonomy (NCBI): domain Eukaryota; kingdom Viridiplantae; phylum Streptophyta; class Magnoliopsida; order Poales; family Poaceae; genus Triticum; species Triticum aestivum. Next base: position 431,971,876 of record NC_057801.1, read on the forward strand.
CATTTATTATGACACGCTCCATCATTGGCATATTGCTTTGCATGATCATCTAGTTGACATCGTATTTGTGGCAAAGCCACCGTTCATAATTCTTTCATACATGTTAGTCGTGATTCATTGCACATCCCGGTACACCGCCGGAGGCATTCACATAGAGTCATATTTTGTTCTAAGTATCGAGTTGTAATTCTTGAGTTGTAAGTAAATAAAAATGTGATGATCTTCATTATTAGAGCACTGTCCCGGCGAGGAAAGGATGATGGATACTATGGTTCCCCCACAAGTTGGGATGAGACTCCGGACGAAAAAAAAGAGGCCATAAAAAAAGAAGGCCCAAATAAAAAAATGAGAGAAAAAGAGAGAAGGGGCAATGTTATTATTCTTTTCCACACTTGTGCTTCAAAGTAGCACCATGATATTCATGATAGAGAGTCTCCTATGTTGTCACTTTCATATACTAGTGGGAATTTTTCATTATAGAACTTGGCTTGTATATTCCAATGATGGGCTTCCTCAAAGCGCCCTAGGTCTTCGTGAGCAAGCAAGTTGGATGCATACCCACTTAGTTTATTTTTGAGATTTCATACACTTATAGCTCTAGTACATCCGTTGCATGACAATACCTACTCACTCACATTGATATCTATTGTTGGACATCACAATAGCCCATTGATATGCCTAGTTGATGTGCGACTATCTTCTCCTTTTTGTCTTCTCCAGAACCACCCTTCTATTTCACCTATAGTGCTATGTCCATGGTTCACGCTCATGTACTGCGTGAAGATTGAAAAAGTTTGGGAACATCAAAAGTATGAAACAATTGCTTGGCTTGTCATCGGGGTTGTGGATGATTAAATAATTTGTGTGATGAAGATAGAGCATAGCTAGACTATAAGATTTTGTAGGGATAGCTTTCTTTGGCCATGTTGTTTTGAGAAGACATGATTGCTTTTTATGTCAATATTAAACTTTTGTCTTGAATCTTTCGGATCTGAACATTCATGCCACAATAAAGAAAATTACATGAATGAATATGTTAGATAGCATTCCATATCAAAAATTCTGTTTTTATCATTAACCTACTCGAGGACGAGCATGAATTAAGCTTGGGGATGCTTGATATGCCTCCGACGTATCTATAATTTTTTGTTGTTCCATGCTATTATATTATCTGTTTTGGATGTTTAATGGCCTTTAATAAGCTATTTTATATTATTTTTGGGACTAACATATTGATCGAGGGCCCAATGCCAATTTCTGTTTTTGTGCCTATTTTAGAGTTTTGCAGAAAAGGAATGCGAAACGGAGTCCAAACGGAATGAAACCTTCGCGATGACATTTCTTGGACCGAAAGCAAACCAGAAAACTTGGAGATGAAGCCGGAGACATAACGAGGAGGCCATGAGGCAGGAGGGTAGCCGCGCCCCCCACCCTTGTGGCCCCCTCATAGCTCCCTTACCTAGTTCCTTCACCTATATATACTCTTATACCCTAAAAGCATCAGGGGGAGCCACAAAACAACTTTTCCACCGCCGCAACCTTCTGTACCTATGAGATCCCATCTTGGGGCCTTTTCTGGCAATCTGCTAGAGGGGGATTCGATCACGGAAGGCTTCTACGTCAACACCATTACCTCTCTGATGAAGCGTGAGTAGTTTACCACAGACCTTCGGGTCCATAGTTATTAGCTCGATGGATTCTTCTCTCTCTTTGATTCTTAATACAAAGTTCTCCTCGATGTTCTTGGAGATCAATTCGATGTAATACTCTTTTGCAGTGTGTTTGCCGAGATCCGATGAATTGTGGATTTATGAACAAGATTATCTATGAATATTATTTGGTTCTTCTCTGAATTCTTATATGCATGATTTGATATCTTTGCAAGTCTCTTCGAATTATAGGTTTAGTTTGGCCTACTAGATTGATCTTCTTGCAATGGGAGAAGTGCTTAGCTTTGGGTTCAATCTTGCGGTGTCCTTTCCCAGTGAAGTAGGGGCAGCAAGGCACATATTGTATTGTTGCCATCGAGGATAAAAAGATGGGGTTTTCATCATATTTCTTGAGTTAATTCCTCTACGTCATGTCATATTGCTTAATGCGTTACTCCATTCTTTATGAACTTAATACTCTAGATGCATGCTGGATAGTGGTCGATGTATGGAGTAATAGTAGTAGATGCAGGCAGGAGTCAGTCTACTTGACACAGACGTGATGCCTATGTTCATGATCATTACCTTAGATGTCATCATAATTATGCGCTTTTCTATCAATTGCTCCCCAGTAATTTGTTCACCCACCGTAATGTATGCTATCTCGAGAGAAGCCACTAGTGAAACCTATGGCCCCCAGGTCTCTTTTCCATTATAGTGAATCTCGTTTACATCTTGCTAGTTTCCGATCTACTATTTTGCAATCTTTACTTTCCAATCTATACACCAAAAATACGAAAAATATTTACTTTACCATTTATCCATCTCTATCAGATCTCACTTTTGCGAGTGACCATGAAGGGATTGACAACCCCTTTATCATGTTGGTTGCAAGTTCTTGGTTGTTTGTGCAGGTATTCGATGACTTGTGCATCGTCTCCTACTGGATTGATATCTTGGCTCTCAAAACAGAGGGAAATACTTACGCTACTTTGCTGCATCACCCTTTTCTCTTCAAGGGAAAACCAACGCAAGCTCAAGAGGTAGCATGGGCCAGTCGCTCCTCGAGCTCCACGGGAAGCGTAGCCGGGCCTAGGCTGCGATGCTCTGGAGTGGGGGATGGGGATGGGGATTTGTGGGAAAAGGGGCGTTTGGCTGGCGTCATCTAAGAAACTTAGGGTGGCCTTGGTATGGAGATCTGCAGGTAAGGTGCAAGGGCTAACCGGCAGATGTTGACAATGGAGGTCTCGCGGCGGTGGCAGCAGCGGCGGCGGGGACCTTACTAGGGTTTCGAGCGAGGGAGGGTGTGTGTGTGTGTGTGGGCGTGCGCGCCCGAGGAGGTTTTGGTGTCTCTCTGTGTGTGTGTGTGTGTGTGTGTGTGTGTGTGTGTGTGTGGAGGGGGCGGGGGTGTGTTTGACGAAATTATGCGGGTACTGAAAATTTTACTACGCTGGAGTCAAACACGGGAGTGAAATGCCAGGGCTATTGAATTTTTTTATGATGGTGCATCGCACATGGTCCGCAGATAACAATCGTGTGTTATGAAACAGAAAAATCCTCAATTGGGCAGATATTTTCCACGGCCAGGCGGGATTGGGAACAAGAAACATCGCACAGGGTCTAGAGATAACAACCGTGTGTTATGAAACAGGAAAACCCTTGAGGCGGGCAGATATTTCTGAGAGGGGGAGCCTCGTGGAGCCCAATGTACTGTGCGGATGTGTGAGTGACAGGGGCACCGGCGTGGCACATGGTTAGTTTGAGTGAACCGTGTCTGTTGTGTCATCCTACTTGTCTAATGTTCATAAATTTGGCGAAAAATGACGCGGGAGAGGGTCAGAACACGAACACACTTGCATGTGGACCAAATTTATATGTATGAAAAGGGTGGTTTGATTTTCAAATACCAAATGCAACTTCGATGTCGCACCTATCTCGCAAAGTGCACGGTATTGCTTGCCCCCCCTTCTGCCGGCACGAAGGGAATCCTAAGCTATGAATGCATGCCTCCCCTCATGTCGGCACGAAGGGAATCCTAAGCTATGAATGCATGCTCCCCCAACCGAGGCTCACCTAGCAAAGTGCAAAGTAGCTACCAGCCCCCCTTCCTCGTGTCGGCAGGAAGGGAATCCTAAGCTATGAATGGATGCCCCCCAACCGTGGTTCACCTAGCAAACTGCGAAGTAGCTAGCAGCCCCCTTCGTGTCGGCACGAAGGGAATCCTAAGCTATGGATGCATGCCCCCCAACCGAGGCTCACCTAGAAAATTGCGAAGAAACTAGCAGCCCCCTCCCCTATGTCGGCATGAAGGGAATCCTAAGCTATGAATGGATGCTCCCCCCCAACCGTGGGTCACCTAGAAAAGTGTGAAGTAGCTAGCAGCCCCCCTCGTGTCGGCACAAAGGGAATCATAAGCTATGAATGTGCCCCCCAACCGAGGTTCACCTAGCAAAGTGCAAAGTAGCAGCCCCCCACCCCCCCACACACTTTTAGTCGGCGGGCCAGAGAGGCATCTCACCAAGATTGATCGTAAAACGGACCAAGAATAATCCACCTTGGTCGTACAACCTCTCTCTCGTTGTTGGTTAAAGTGATGGTCGTCCATGCGACCCCAGATAGGCTAGCTCGCCAATAATCACGCAAGTAGCTATTCCCCGAAGACAACCACTGCATGCCTGTGGCCCAAACATATGTTTGGATCAGGTGTGCTTTTTAGTACACAATGGAACAACTTTGATGTGGCATCATGATTTCGAACTAGAAATCCCCACACCGAGTGAGGGTTAGGTTGATGATGCATATGTATGTTACACCACACTTCAAGCCGACGACGGGGATTCATGCATGCATGTGTGCATATAGTATATGCGCTCAAACTTTAATTAGGTCTAAATCTCACCATGACCTATACTATGATAACACGAACCAAATGAAGAATCCACCATGGTAACCTATCTTGTTGCCGGTCAAGGTGATCATGGATGTCCACGTGGGCCCACGAATATATAGGCTTGTCGCCGATAACCACACGAGGGAGTGTCCCGTTCGAAGACAACCACTACATGCATATGTATGGAGGTGATGCGTGCATGCATGTTTGAATACCATTTCACAACATTGATGTGGCGCGTGCGTCAAAAATCGTACACTCTCCCCACAAAGAGCGAGACCGGTTCATCACGTGTCGTTGTACTAGACACTTTGACTCGATGGAAGGGATTCATGCGTACACATGCATGCGATATATACATATATATATCGTATTTACAAGAAAAAAATAACCCCCTCCTAATTAAGTCAAATTTAACACTCTCGTTGTGAGGCAAAAAGTCGTGATGGACCAAGCGGGCCCACAAATGGAAAGCATCAATATCGCTGATAACCGCTTAAGTGGGTGTGAGAGGACAACCACCATCGGTTTGCAAGTGGGCCAAACATATGTTGAATATAATACATAAAATGCAGAACTTGGATGTGCCACACATGCCTCAAAAATCATAAACCATGCACCCACACAGAGCGAGGTTCATGAAGCGTACTACATATGATGGTTCCCTTCCCCCTCTTGGACGCATACTATATGCTCCTACCGTAATACAACCGAAAAAGAATCCTAATCGATGGTGAAATTAATTAACCTCTTCCGATGTATCTAGGTCAAAGTGATGCACATATGCATCGACGATGGCCTCGTGGGCCCATAGATGGAAGCGTCACAAGTGAGTGTCCTATCTAGGATAACCACCACCTGCATGCATGTGGGGCAAAGAGGTGCTGTGTGATGTTTGCATAGCAATTTTCACAATTTTGATGTGGCACGTGACTCGGAAATCGAAAAGTCCCGACACTGAGTGAGGTGTACTTGTTCACGGACGTGCATGTATAGTGTATATATATATATATATATATATATATATATATATATATATATGCTAGTCCCCTCCCACCTCTTCGACGCGTACTATATACCATCATAACACAAACAGAAAAGATTCTACCTTGCTGGTCAAATTAACCTCACCACCGGCTGTTCGTCAAAGTGATGGATGACGACCTCGTGGGCCCATAGAAAGCGTCATACGTGAGTATCGAGTGTCGTGTAGGACAACCATCGACTGCATGTGGCCAAAACATGTATGTATGAAAGGGTTGTGTGATGTTTTAAATTATGAATTCACGACTCTGATGTGGCACCGGCCTGCCTAACAAAACGGCCAACCCACACGGTGGCTCACAACTTGTAGTGTACTGCGAGCCACTCGCCAACCCCAGACGCACACACCCCCACACACACAGTGAATCCACCGCAACTACGGTGCATGTTAAATTAATTATCCAGCGGTGGACATATATATATGTTACCTAAGGAGGGACGTTTTAATTTCGAAAAAACCCAGAGATCATTAAGACATTTTAGTACATTAATTGGTTGATTTTCTACGGGTATAATGTGCAAAAATCAAATTCGAGCTACATGCACACGTGACAGTGCACCTAAATGGATTGCGAAAACGCATGTGTCTCACTGGGTGCATGTTTACTCCCCGTGCAACAAATTTCAAACAATGAGAATCTTTATTTTTAAAGTCTAGTACATCCAAAACTTATTTGAAGTTCATGAATCTTATCATGTTGTCATATGGACACCAATACAAAGTTGCATTGTACTTTTTTGGGTCAAATTTGAGACCAATTTTGATGTAATCTTTATCTAATTACAAACGGGAGATTATTAATAATTGGGAACCAATATCCCAAACGGACTATTTATTCGAACCGTGAGCGTTAGATCAACAATGGATACGTGTCATGCTTCGGTTAAGCAAAAATAAAGCGGCATCATTAATCATCGAAATAGAAAAACAATATATGTACCGCCACGCGACCCGTGTACCGTGCGAGCATGCGTGAGTTGATGGGACGCATGCGAGCAGTCCACCGCGCAGGCAGTCCAGGAGGCGTGTGTGCAGGTGTGTGAATTGACGGAGGCGTGCTCGCTGCGCAGTGTCATCGGGTGGTGTGCAAGTAGCTGTGTGAAACGACGGTAGGCATGCCAGCAGTTCGGTGCGCAGGCTCATCGGGAGGCGAGCCAGTGGTTTGACCGCGGCCCGCCTCTCTCCCACTACTCCATATTAATGGTGCGCCCGAGCGGCCGCACCCCCCATCCTTGCCACACACACAATCCCCTGTCGCCGCTTGCATCCTCGACGCCGCTCTCAGTCATCAAAGCCGTCAGTGTATGAGGATGCCGCCGAAGCGCCCCATCAGAGGGAGTGGCGATGCCGGGGCTGCTAAAGCACTGGAGCACGGCGTGGAGATGGAGATAGAGGTTGTCGTCGTAGACGTTGTCGAGCTTCCACAGCCGAAGGTGGAGTTCCACACCGACTCTAGTGACAACTAGGGCGACGACTCCGACGACCACTCGGGCGACGACTCCGACGACCACTCCGGCAACGACTCCGACTCCGACGGACAACTGGTTAGTCATCTATACCCATTTATGTGTTGATGACCCACAAGTGTAGGGGATGTATCATAGTCCTTTCGATAAGTAAGAGTGTCGAACCCAACGAGGAGCAGAAGAAAATGACAAGCGGTTTTCAGCAAGGTATTCTCTGCAAGCACTGCAATTATCGGTAACAGATAGTTTTGTGATAAGGTAATTTGTAACGTGTAACAAGCAATGAAAGTAAATAAGGTGCAGCAAGGTGGCCCAATCCTTTTTGTAGCAAAGGACAAGCCTGGACAAAATTTTATATAGAGAAAAACGCTCCCGAGGACACATGGGAATTATCGTCAAGCTAGTTTTCATCACGCTCATATGATTTGCGTTCTTTACTTTGATAATTTGATATGTGGGTGGGCCGGTGTGTGGGTCCTGCCCTTTCTTGGACAAGCATCCCACTTATGATTAACCCCTATTGCAAGCATCCGCAACTACAAAAGAAATATCAAGGTAAACCTAACCATATCATGAAACATATGGATCCAAATCAGCCCCTTACGAAGCAATGCATAAACTAGGGTTTAAGCTTCTATCACTCTAGCAACCCATCATCTACTTATTACTTCTCAATGCCTTCCTATAGGCCCAAACAATGGTGAAGTGTCATGTAGTCGACGTTCACATAACACCACTAGAGGAGGGACAACATACATCTCATCAAAATATCGAATGAATACCAAATTCACATGACTACTTATAGCAAGACTTCTCCATGTCCTCAGGAACAAACGTAACTACTCACAAATCATATTCATGTTCATAGTCAGAGGGGTATTAATATGCATTAAGGATCTGAACATATAATCTTCCATCGAATAAACCAACTAGCATCAACTGCAAGGAGTAATCAACACTACTAGCAACCTACAGGTACCAATCTGAGGTTTTGAGACAAAGATTGAATACAAGAGATGAACTAGGGTTTGAGAGGAGATGGTGCTAGTGAAGATGTTGATGGATATTGACCCCCTCCCGATGAGAGGATCGTTGGTGATGACGATGGTGATGATTTCCCCCTTCCGGAGGGATGTTTCCCCGACAGAACAGCTCCGCCAGAGCCCTAGATTGGTTCCGCCAAGGTTCCGACTCATGGCGGCTGTGTTTCGTCCCGAAAGCTTGCTTATGATTTTTTCCAGGGTAAAAGACTTCATATAGCAGAAGATGGTCACCTGAGGGCTGCCAGGGGACCCACAAGGCAGGGGGCGCGCCCAGGGGGTAGGGCGAGCCCCCACCCTCATGGATGGTGGGTGGCCCCCCCTCTGGTATTTCTTCTGCTCAGTATTTTTTATTAATTCCAAAAAAGACTTTCGTGGAGTTTCAGGACTTTTGGAGTTGTGCAGAATAGGTCTCTAATATTTGCTCCTTTTCCAGCCCAGAATTCCAGCTACCGGCATTCTCCCTCTTCGTGCAAACCTTGTAACATAAGAGAGAATAGGCATAAGTATTGTGACATAACGTGTAATAACAGACCATAATGCAATAAATATCAATATAAAAGCATGATGCAAAATGGACATATCAACTCCCCCGAGCTTAGACCTCGCTTGTCCTCAAGCGGAAGCCGATATCGAGAAATATGTCCACATGTTTAGAGATAGAGGTGTCGATAAAATAAAATACGGACATGAGGGCATCATGATCATTCTTATATATATATATATATATATATATATATATATATATATATTATCGTATGATTTCTTGTGCTAAAGTAACAATCTATTCGCAATGTCAAGTATGAATCAGAAACTTCATTGAAAACTGACAAACTATAATCTCAATCATTGAAGCAATTGCAATTTATCAACATCGGAAAGAGTCAAATATAAGAGCTTTTCAGTAAGTCCACATACTCAACTATCACTTAATCTTTCACAATTTCTAACACTCACACAATACCTATGGGTATGGAGTTTTAACTGGACACAGAGAAAGATAGGGGCTTATAATGTTGCCTCCCAACCTTTTACCTCAAGGGTAATGTCAACAATAATAGTTCATGCTACCTTACATCCAATTGGATATATATATATATATATATATATATATATATATATATATATATATATATATCAGGATCTTTCCAACACAAGGTGCTTGCCAAAGAATAAAATGTAAAAAGGAAAGATGAAGATCACCATGACTCTTGCATAATGTATAAGACAAGAATAAAAGATAGGCCATTCGCAGAGGGAAGTAGAGGTTGTCATGTGCTTTTAGGTTGGATGCACGAAATATTAATGCAAAAGAACGTCACTTCATATTGCCACTTGTGATATGGACCTTTATTATGCAGTCCATCGCTTTTATTGCTTCCATATCACAAGATCGTATAAAGCTTATTTTCTCCACACTAATAACTCATACGTATTCAGAGAGCAATTTTTATTGCATGCAACATGACAACTTACTTGAAGGATCTTACTCAATCCATAGGTAGATATGGTGGACTCTCATGGCAAAACTGGGTTTAAGGATATTTGGAAGCACAAGTAGTATCTCTACTTGGTGCAAAGAATTTGGCTAGCATGAGGGGGAAAGGCGAGCTCAACATATTGGATGACCCATGACAATATACTTTATTTTGGATATAAGAAAACATAACCCATTACGTTGTCTTCCTTCTCCAACATCAACTCTTTAGCTTGTCATATTTTAATGAGTGCTCACAATCATAAAAGATGTCCAAGATAGCATATTTATATGTGAGAACCTCTCTTTCTATATTACTTCCTATTAATTGAAACGATGACCAAAACTATGTTTGCCAACTCTCAACAACTTTTATTCATCATACTCTTTATGTGAAGTCATTACTCTCCATAAGATCAATATGATCTCTTTTATTTATTTTTATTCTTTCTTTTTCTTTTATTCCCTCAAGATCATAGCAAGATAGCAAAGCCCTTGACTCAACACTAATCATTATTATATAGTTCATGGACTCGATTACATAGAAGGATCATAAGGCAAAACTCAAAACTAATTCATACCAAAACTTTATTCTACTAGATCAAGATATTACTAAAAGGATCGAACTAAGTAAAACAGTAAAGATAGGAGTGTGATGGTGATACGATATCGGGGAACCTTCCCCAACTTGGCAGTTGCCAAGGGGAGTGCCCATACCCATGTGATTATGTCCTTCTTCGGAGGTGGTGGTGTGATATTCTTGGCGATGATGCCCCTCAGGATACGATTCTCCTCCTCGAGCTTATTGACTTGCTTCTTGAGGTCCATTATTTCCTTACGGAGCTTACCCATGACGGCTAGAGCTCCTTTCACCCATGGATGTTGCATAGCTGCTGGAGAACAAGTGACACTCTTTTTCATATTTTCATAAGAAAGAAATCTAACATTAGAGGGGATAACTGAGTTTGGAATAGCTAAGCTCTATAGTTCCCCTATCTTGAATTCGGCTCGGAAACGAGAGGTAACTTCTTGATCCTACTCCATGGCATCTATCCTTTTCAAGTCGGCCTCCATCTCCTCCTCCGTTGATGGCCCAAAGTGGTAGGCACCGCTGTTTGCTCCTGGACCAGGTGTCGAATGAGACACCCGACTCTCCCCAACTGACTCTTGACAAGACATCCTGCTCTAAATCTGCTATAGAAACAACTCGAAACAAAGACAGAAGATATTTGCGTGATACGGTGGTCAAAACCTTCGAGGGATTATATAGTGAATTTTTACCGACCAAAAGAAGTATCGTGTAAGAAAACAAAGTCCGGAGAGCACACGAGGTGCCCACGAGGCAGGAGGGCGCGCCCAGGGGGTAGGGCGCGCCCTCCACCCTCATGGATGCCTCGTGTCCTTCCCGGACTACTTCTTATTTTCCTATTTTATTAAATATTCCAAAACAGAGAAAAATTGCTATTAGAACTATTTTGTAGTCGGTTTACCTACCGTACCACATACCTATTGCTTTTTGGAGTTTGCAACGTTCTGGAAAGTGTCCCTTATGTATTCCTCCGGGGTCACGGTTTCAATAACATTGGTTTCAACATTTATAGGATTACCTAAGATATAATGATTGATCCTTTGACCGTTCACCACCTTTGGACTTGTGCCTTCGAAGTTGTTGATTTTTATGGCACCGGAACGACAGACCTCCTCGATAATGTAAGGGCCTTCCCATTTAGAGAGAAGTTTTCCTGCAAAAAATCTTAAACGGGAGTTGTATAGCAAAACATAATCACCTACATTAAACTCACACTTTTGTATCCTTTTGTCATGCCATCTCTTAACTTTTTCTTTAAACAGTTTGGCATTCTCATAGGCTTGGGTTCTCCATTCATCAAGTAAGCTAATGTCAAATAACCTCTTCTCACCAGCAAGTTTGAAATAATAATTGAGCTCTTTAATGGCCCAATATGCCTTATGTTCTAGTTCGAGAGGTAAGTGACATGCTTTTCCATAAACCATTTTATATGGAGACATACCCATAGGATTTTTATATGCAGTTCCATAAGCCCATAATGCCTAATCATGTTTCTTGGACTAATTCTTTCTAGACCTATTAACAGTCTTTTGCAAAATTAATTTAAGCTCTCTATTACTCAATTCTACTCGACCACTAGACTGTGGGTGATATGGAGATGCAATTCTATGATTAACATCATACTTAGCAAGCATTTTACGAAAAACACCATGAATAAAATGTGAACCACCATCAATCATTAAATATATAGGGACTCCAAACCTCGGAAAAATAACTTCTTTAAGCATCTTAATAGAGGTGTTATGATCAGTACTACTAGTTGGAATAGCTTCTACCCAATTAGTAACATAACCAACAACAACTAAAATATGTGTATACCCATTAGAGGAAGGAAACGGTCCCATATAATCAAAGCCCCCAAAATCGAATGGTTCAATAAGAAGTGAATAATTCATAGGCATTTCTTGACATCTACTAATATTACCAATTCTTTGACATTCATCACAAGACAAGACAAACATACGGGCACCTTTGAAGAGAGTAGGCTAATAAAAACCAGATTGCAATACCTTATGTGCAGTTCTATCTCTAGCGTGGTGTCCTCCATAAGCCTCAGAGTGACACTTGTGTAGGATCTGTTCCTGTTCATGCTCAGGTACGCAACATCTAATAACACAATCTACTCCTTCTTAATAAAGGTGTGGTTCATCCCAGAAGTAATGTCTTAAATCATAGAAAAACCTTTTCTTTTGCTGGTATGTGAAACTAGGTGGTATAAATTTAGCAACAATGTAATTAGCATAATCAGCATACCATGGAGCAGTACGAGAAGCATTTATGATAGCTAGTTGTTCATCATGAAAGCTATCGTCAATAGATAGTGGGTCATCAAGAACATTCTCTAACCTAGACAAGTTGTCTGCAACGGGGTTCTCAGCTCCCTTTCTATCAATAATATGCAAATCAAATTCTTGTAGTAGGAGAACCCATCTAATAAGTCTAGGTCTAGCATCTTTATTTTCCATAAGATATTTAATAGTAGCATGATCAGTGTGAACAGTTACTTTAGAGTCAACAATATAAGGTCTGAACTTATCACAAGCAAATACAACTACTAAAAATTCTTTTTCAGTAGTAGCATAATTTCTATGGGCACTATCTAGAGTTTTACTAGCATATTGAATAACATTTAGTTTCTTATCAACTCTTTGACCTAGAACAACACCTACATCATAATCACTAGCATCACACATAATTTCAAAGGGTAAATTCCAATCAGGTGGCTGAACAATAGGTGCAAAAATCAAAGCTTTCTTAAGTATTTAAATTGCTTCTACACAATCATCATCGAAGATAAAAGGAATATCTTTTTGTAATAGATTAGTCAGAGGCCTAGAAATTTTAGAGAAGTTTTTAATGAACCTCCTATAAAAACCGGCATGACCAAGGAAACTTCTTATACCTTTGATGTCCTTGGGACACGACATCTTTTCAATAACATCAACTTTAGCTTTATCAACTTCAATACCTCTTTTAGAAATTTTATGCCCCAAGACAATGCCTTCATTAACCATAAAGTGACACTTCTCCCAACTCAAGACAAGACTAGTATCTTCGCATCTCTACAAAACTCGTTCAAGGTTGTTCAAGCAATCATTAAAAGAAGATCCATAAACGGAGAAATCATCCATGAAAACCTCAACATCTTTTCACAAAAGTAAGAGAATATAGCCATCATGCATCTTTGAAAGGTAGCAGGTGCATTACATAAACCAAAAGGCATACATCTATAAGCAAAAGTACCGAAAGGGCAAGTAAAAGTGGTCTTTTCTTGATCCTCTGCTGAAACAGGTATTTGAGAGAAATCAGAGTAACCATCTAGAAAGAAAAAATGTGTATGTTTGGATAATCTTTCTAGCATTTGATCAATAAAAGGGAAAGGGTAAAGATCCTTTTTAGTAGCTTTATTTAATTTTCGGAAATCAATTACCATCCTGTAACCTGTAACAATTCTTTGTGGGATCAATTCATCTTTATCTTTAGGAACGACAGTAATACCTCCCTTCTTAGGGACAAAATGAATAGGACTTACCCACTGACTATCAGCAACGGGATAAATTATACCTGCCTCCAGAAGCTTTAGTATTTCTTTTCTTATCACTTCTTTCATCTTAATATTTAACCATCGTTGGTGATCAATAACTGGTTTGGCGTCATTCTCCAATTTTATATTGGGTTGAATAGAGTGGGACTAATGCCCTTAAGATCATCAAGAGTATATCCAATAGCAGCACAGTGCTTCTTCAGAGTTTTCAATAATTTCTCCTTTTCCTGCTCTAAAAGGTTAGCACTAATAATAACAGGATATATCTTCTTTTCATCAAGATAAGCATATTTAAGAGTATCAGATAGTGCTTTAAGCTCAAACATGGGATCACCCTTGGGTGGTGGAGGATCCCCTAGAATTTCAACAGGCAAGTTATGTTTCAAAATAGGTCCCTGTTTAAAGAATACTTCATCTATCTCTCTTCTTTCATTCATAAACATATCATTTTCATGGTCTAGCAAATATTGTTCTACATGATCATTAGGAGGCACAGAAATTGAAGCAAGACCAATAATTTCATCCTTACTAGGCAATTCTTTATCATGGGGTTGTCTACGAAATTTAGTAAAATTAAACTCATGAGACATATCCCCCAAACCAATAGTAACAACATCCTTTTCGCAATCTATCTTAGCATTAACAGTATTCAAGAAGGGTCTACCAAATATAATGGGACAACAGTCATCTTGTGGGTAACCAAGAACAAGAAAATCAGCATGATATTTAACTTTCCCACACAAGACTTCAACGTCTCTAACAATCTCAATAGGTGAAATAGTATCTCTATTGGCAAGCTTAATTGTAACATCAATTTCTTCCATCTCAGCAGGTGCAATATCATGCATAATTTCTTTGTATAAGGAATGAGGTATTGCACTAGCACTAGCACCCATATCACATAAGCCATGATAATAATGATCTCCTATTTTAACAGAAATAACAGGCATGCCTACAACAAGTCTATGTTTATTTTTAGTATCAGGTCTAGCAATTCTAGCAGCTTCATCACAAAAGTAAATAACATGCCCATCAATATTATCAGCCAAGAGATCTTTAACCATAGCAATACTAGGTTCAACTTTAATTTGTTCAGGTGGTGTAGGTGTTCTAGTATTACTCTTACGACCCACAATTGAAGCTTTAGCGTGATCCTTTATCCTAACAGGCAAAGGTGGTTTCCCAACATAGGTAGTAAGAACAATAGGATCATTATAAGTGATAGTCTTTTCTTCAACTTTAATAGGTGCAATTACTTTTACTTCAGTGGGAGGATTATATTTAAATCACTTCTCCTTAGGGGGGTCAATATGAGTAGCAAATGATTCACAGAAAGAAGCTACTATCTCAGAGTCAGGTCCATATTTAGTGCTAAATTCACAAAAAGCATCGGTATCCATAAAAGATTTAACACAATCAAACTTAGGTGTTATAGCTGACTCCTTACCCTTGTCGAGATCCCAATCTTTAGAGTTGCGTTTAATTATTTTCAATAAATCCCATCTGAATTCAATAGTCTTCATCATAAAGGAACCAGTACAAGAAGTATCGAGCATGGAGCGATTATTGAGAGAAAGCCGAGCATAAATTTTTTGAATAATCATTTCTCTTGAGAGCTCATGATTGGGGCATGAATATAACATTTACGTAAGCCTCCCCCAAGTTTGAGCGATGCTTTCTCCTTCGCTAGGCCAAAAATTATATATATAATTACGATCACGATGAACAAGATGCATAGGATAAAACTTCTGATGAAATTCCAATTTCAGTCGGTTGTAGTTCATGATCCCATATCATCACATAGCCTAAACCATGTGAATGCCTCTCCCTTCAAAGATAAAGGGAAGACCTTCTTCTTGACAACATCATCGGGCATACCTGCAAGCTTAAATAATCCGCAAACTTCATGCACATAGATTAGGTGCAAATCGGGACGCAATGGTCCATCTTGTGTAAAAGGATTAGCTAGCAGTTTCTCTATCATACCCGAAGGAATTTCAAAGTAAACATTTTAAGTAGGTTCAGTAGGTTGAGGAGCAACTCTTTGGTCTACTGGTCAGGGTGAAGATACCCCGAACAAGCCCCTCAAAGGATTATGTTCCATAGTAACAAGTGATAGTAAATTTTGGCATACTATATAAAATTTTCCTTACCAAGTTGCACTTACCAAAGGCGCTTCACTCCCCGGCAACGGCGCCATAAAAGAGTCTTGATGACCCACAAGTGTAGGGTATCTATCATAGTCCTTTCGATAAGTAAGAGTGTCAAACCCAATGAGGAGCAGAAGGAAATGACAAGCTGTTTTCAGCAAGGTATTCTCTGCAAGCACTAAAATTATCGGTAACAGATAGTTTTGTGATAAGGTAATTTGTAACGGGTAACAAGCAATGAAGGTAAATACGGTGCAGCAAGGTGGCCCAATCCTTTTTGTAGCAAAGGACCAGCCTGGACAAATTCTTATATAGAGAAAAACGCTCTCGAGGACACATGGGAATTATCGTCCAGCTAGTTTTCATCATGCTCATATGATTTGCGTTCGTTACTTTGATAATTTGATATGTGGGTGGACCGGTGCTTGGGTACTGCCCTTTCTTGGACAAGCATCCCACTTATGATTAACCCCTATTGCAAGCATCTGAAACTACAAAATAAGTATTAAGGTAAACCTAACCATAGCATGAAACATATGGATCCAAATCAGCCCCTTACGAAGCAACACATAAACTAGGGTTTAAGCTTCTGTCACTCTAGCAACCCATCATCTACTTATTACTTACCAATGCCTTCCTCTAGGCCCAAACAATGGTGAAGTGTCATGTAGTCGACGTTCACATAACACCACTAGAGGAGAGACAACATACATCTCATCAAAATATCGAACGAATACCAAATTGACATGACTACTTATAGCAAGACTTCTACCATGTCCTCAGGAACAAACGTAACTACTCACAAATCATATTCATGTTCATAATCAGAGGGGTATTAATATGCATTAAGGATCTGAACATATAATCTTCCACCGAATAAACCAACTAGCATCAACTACAAGGAGTAATCAACACTACTAGCAACCTACAGGTACCAATGTGAGGTTTTGAGACAAAGATTGAATACAAGAGATGAACTAGGGTTTGAGAGGAGATGGTGCTAGTGAAGATGTTGATGGAGATTTACCCCCTCCCGATGAGAGGATCGTTGGTGATGACGATGGTGATGATTTCCCTCTCCCGGAGGGATGTTTCCCCGGCAGAACAGCTCCGTCAGAGACCTAGATTGGTTCCACCTCGTGGCGGCGGTGTTTTGTCCCGAAAGCTTGCTTATGATTTTTTCCAGAGTAAAAGACTTCATATAGCAGAAGATGGTCACCGAAGGGCTGTCAGGGGGCCCACGAGGTAGGGCGCGCGCCCCCACCCTCGTGGATGGTGGGTGGCCCCCTGGTATTTCTTCCGCTCAGTATTTTTTATTAATTCCAAAAATGACTTTCGTGGAGTTTCAGGACTTTTGGAGTTGTGCAGAATAGGTCTCTAATATTTGCTCCTTTTCCATCCCAGAATTCCAGCTGCCGGCATTCTCCCTCTTCGTGCAAACCTTGTAAAATAAGAGAGAATAGGCATAAGTATTGTGACATAACATGTAATAACAGCCCATAATGCAATAAATATGAATATAAAAGCATGATGCAAAATGGATGTATCATGTGTCAAATAGATCCCAGGATTTCTCTTGTTACTCCTGCCTCCCCCTTTTTGGAATAGAAATCTTATTGTTATGTTCTCCCAATCCATGAAATCTGTGTAAGTTTCGTTATATCCGTGTAGTATATTGATTGTTTGAATGGTACAAGTGATAAGTGATTAGTTGTTTCATCTGTGGAAATGATTTCTGCTAGTAATCCGACTAGGGTTAGTGTTCGTGCTAATAATTCCTAGTCAGGACTTCACAATTGATTTTGAATGACCTACATATGTTTGTGCCATTATTTTCTTCAAGATTGGTCTGTACATAGACGAATGTGCTTAAAAATCAAACCATAATCTCTGGATATATATAAATAAATAGCCATAAATTCCTAATCCTACTTCACGGCATGTAATTGTTGATTTGATGCCTATTTTTGGCAACTGCGAAATGTTCGCTAGAGATTAGTTTGTAACCATTAATTTGATGCCACATTTTTTTAACTATTTGTATAGGTGCTGTCTGACGAGGTGGACAGCGAGGATGAAGATGTACAGAGGAGGTACAAGAGGCAAATCCTGACGGAGCTTTATGCGGGAATACATAATATGCGTATTAGGACCTGGAACGGCGGCTATCGATGCCCATTCTGCAACCACAAGCTTGATGACATGTATCAGAGTGTTCTAGCGCATGCAAGAGGACGAGCCGTTGGCTCCTTTAAAAAGAAGTATGCTCGCAGGGTGGAGCACCATGCATACGCCGAGTACCTGGAGAAGCTTCGGGATCGTGGCGGCTTGTGAGATGAGATGTGGGATCGAACTATATATGTACGCTTGAGCATGCTTAATGACGGTTGAACTATACTTGTGTACGTGTACGCTTATTATCTATGTCTAAGTATGTTTAATCTATGTTTACTTATGTCTAACTGTGGTATATTGATGCAATCAGTTCGGCTCTAGCAAACCGTTGCCTCCGAAATTCTTTGTGGGACAGAAAACCCTCACCACCCAATTCAAAAAACAAAAAAGAAAACCCTCGCCATCCCCACATCACAAAAACCCTCACACCCGCCCGCCACCCCATGCCTCCGGTACCCATTCACACCTCCACAAGCTCCTCCTCGTCTATGCATGGCACCGCCTAACGCGGTGGTTACCACTTAGCTCGACGCCTGCCGCCGCCACCAGGCTGCCGGCAAACCCCACCGCATTTTGCCACTTCCACTTGCCGCCGCCTATCGCCATCGACTTTCTTGACGCTGCTTGCGGTCGACCCAGCTCCGCTTGGTTGGGGAATCTGCCGTACTGAGGGTTTTTTCTCATGGACGACAAGGTAACTAATTTAATGAGATATTGTCTCATCTGTCATCCTAGTTCATCTGCTTCCTTTAATCACCCGGCGGAAATCGCCATGAATTCATTTTTATTCATGCTGATTTGAGGGTTTTCTTTCATTAAGAGTGTACAGTGCACCGACACATCAGGACCATGCGACCTCCGCTAGAGATTCCATCTCACTGTACTAGATGACTTGAGCATGTGTGCGGTATGTTCAATCTCACCCTAAATCGGTTCGCATGGCCTACTTTCCTGAAGATATTTTAAGTATTGCTACATTTGGATAAAAGGTGCCACATGCACCATATATGTCAGAGGGGATTTCCCCCCTCTTCTTTCTATATTAGGCAAATTAATGTTGTATTGTTCTTTTGATTGCTCCATATTTCCATGACATCATGTTTACCCTATCTATTTAATTATAGATTTTTGTCCTTTGATTTCAGCTGCTGTACAGCTCTTTCAATTTGGGCCCATATTTGCATGTTACCTTATTTTATTTTACAATACTACCATTTTCTGCAGCGCATCCCTTGCTATGCAACAGATTATGTAGTGCACA
Source organism: Triticum aestivum (assembly GCF_018294505.1). Lineage (NCBI taxonomy): Eukaryota > Viridiplantae > Streptophyta > Magnoliopsida > Poales > Poaceae > Triticum > Triticum aestivum. The sequence continues at coordinate 431,991,162 of NC_057801.1, forward strand.
ATTTTTCCCTTTACATACATCAAGGATGCACGGATATCATACTACACACAAACCATGGATTTACAATCGTTGCTAGTGTATTACTTGATGAACGTGGTGACTCCTATTTTGGTGTTGGCTTTTGGAAAGAAATTTCTATGTTTTATGTACTGAAAGCTAGCATTAAAATTGGACTGCACATAAAAGGGCCTGGTCATGAGATTATGCTAACTTCCCCGACAAAATCATCCGTCCTGAGTTTGTTCGAAGAAAGTTATCTTTTCAACGCTCTGCATGTTGACTTACCCAGCAATGTTAAATGAATTGTGTAATATTTCAGCAACTAATTGTTATTCCCTTTTCTTACTATATTCCTACCTAAGTTACCAATACACTTTTCTATTGCCCTGTTTTAACTAAATATTCCCTGTACTCTCATTTCTATCAGAAAGCGCCGCTGACAAGGAGACTCCAGAGGTGGAGAACGGGCCTGCCAACAAGCGGAGGTGGGGCAAGCTAGAACCGCAAGGGACTCCAGCAGGCATAGACTTCATCAGCAGCCTCCCCGATGATATGTTGTCAGTCATCATCTCCCTCCTCCCAATCAAATATGGGGCGCAGACAACCATCCTTTCCCGGCGGTGGCGCCCCCTATGGAACTTCACCCCTCTCGACCTCCTCGACACCCACGAGCTCTGCCATGGCTATCGCAAAAGCTTGGATGCATTCTCCAAGATCCTCGGCAGTCACCCTGGCCCAACCAGAGGCCTTAGAATGGGCAAGTTGGGTTCCAACGGCACGGACCAAGCCAAGGTTGATGACTGGTTCAGATCCCCCGCCCTAGATCAGCTCGAGGAGGTCACTTTTGATGATGGGCATATGCGCTCGCTGCCAACGTCCACGCTCCGGCTCGCGTTCACACAGCGTGTCGCCAAGTTCAGGAACTGCCGCCCCCCTTAATAATGCGCCCGCTCTTATTCTACAACGACTAACGCACCTCGAGCTCGTCGTCGTCTGCCTCTCAAACGGTGACATGGAGCGCCTGCTCTTTGGATGTACTGCACTCGAGTACCTTCGTCTTCAGGCGCTCAATGGGTTGAGTACATTCCCCATCACCTCCGTGACTCTCCGGACTATTTATGTGTGTTGCTGGTTCAGCAGGAAGACATCACAAGATGTGTACCACGGTATGGTCATTGAGGACACACATGCACTTGAGAGATTACTTGTACTTGATCAAGTAGGTCCAACAAGAATCAATGCCATTTTTGCGACGAAATTGACAGTGCTGGGCTACTCGTCTGACCAATACTCAAAACTTGTTATTGGATCCACACCCGTTCAGGTACAACAACCACCTTCTACTTCTCCTTCTATAAATTAACATTATTTCTAATTTTGAAGATGTTTGTTTGTCTGTCATTCAGAAAATGATTCCAAAAAGCCTGACCGTGAAACTATGCATAGTGAAGGTCTTGGCACTAGAATCTATCGGCCCCAACCTGGAGCAAGTTGTCACTTTGCTGAGATGCTTTCCATGCCCGGAGAAGCTATATATCGAGGTGATGTTCCTTTCCTGCTAAATGTTAACCATAAGGGAGTTCAATTTGTGACACCTTTTTTTAAGTTTACAATGACAATGTACTACGATTTGTGAAGGATTCTTTTGGAGGATTTCAGTACATACATGTCTCCTTTTCCAAGTTTACAATGACAATGCTTGATCCATATGGTTACAATCCATATGCATTTCACCTTTGCATTCATTTGTACTAGTTTTCTTAGGGAACTTTTCATCCACTCCAACATCTTGTGAAGATGCAAGATGGCATGTTAATGCCCATGTTAATCATGTCAGATCGTAGATGGCATGTTAGCGCATTTTACAAATCCTGCAAACCAAATAGGCCTGTAGTAGTGTTCAAAACTGCATCTAGGCACTAACACATTTTCTTCTTTTGCAGATGAGATTAGGCCCAGTGGTTGATAAGGTGATACAATATAACAACCGCGTCGAATGCCTAGATCTGCATCTCTCAGAAATTTCTTTGAACTCCTAATGAGGGACCTTACCGGACATTCTATTGGCCAGTTTCTTTGTTGTCAGAGCAAGGGTGATGAAGGTAATGAGGTTTGCCCTACATTTATTTCGGAAAAATTAATTGTTTGTTGATCAGCGCCGGCGCCTACGGCAGAATAGAATAGCCTCCAAAAATGCTGAATTTCATTTTGGAACTTCAGATGACAGAGTAATCGGAACTCATCGTGTCAACCCCACACATGACTTCTAACTGGCTGACCCCTTTGCAAAAGTAGTAAGGTTTCAAAACCAAACTTAGAAGTGGTAATATTAGTTTGAACCTCTCTGATATCCATGTTTAGCGGATCAGCGCGAGCGTTTGCAGCTGATGAGCTGAATTTCATTTCTAATATTAGTTTGAACCTTGTAATCTTCGAATTTGAGCAATATAACTCTGGAATTTGAACCTTGTAATATTTCGAGCCTTTGTGGTACAATCGTTGAAATGGCATCGTATGAGACTCGTATATTGGTAGCACTATTTTGAACTTAATATGCAATGATCTTAGATTTGATTTTATTAACCATTCTCGAATCTGTTTACCTTGTTGATCTCACAGCACACAATCTGTATAGCTAACTACACTACGATCTTCGACATTATTACACACAGTTGGTTTCTTGCACCGTGTGCCCTGTAGAGCGCATAATTAATTATCGCACTCGAGTGTCCATCATCACCCTTCTGTGTAACTTTGAAGTCATCACCCACGGGTAAACTTACGACTGAAGTCATTCCACACACTTCGTTTTTACAAAGCTTTTTTTGCCAATTAACGCCCATGATTTGTCCCTCTTCTAGCCGACGCGTGGCAAACCAAGCAGGGCGGGAAGCTTGCACGGTAAACTACGCGGTATCGCAGGAACAGGCTCACCAACGATACATTTTGCGCCTCTTCGAGCCCACGCGTGGTCAAACTGCGGTGCGGTGTTGTCAAGCATGCACTGGAATCCTCACTGCGGTGCGGTGTTGTCAAGCATGCACTGGAATCCTCCGCTATGAACGCCGTAACAAGACGTGGCGATCAGGCCGGCTCGCGCCCATTTGTTACAGCGGCTATTTAACCCTTATGTCTCTTCAACCTGTCGATCGCACCCCACCATTGCAAGAAGGCACACCCACCACGACAAATTCTTAGGGAGTATCCTGTGCGGCTCCAATGGCGCTCCGAGCGGCTGCCGACGATGAGCAGCAGTTCGCCATCCATGCCGTGGTGGACACCCACCGAAGGTTCTAGGAGCTCTCGGTGGTGTACACCAACCACTCGGTCTGGGTGGAGCACTCCATCCGCATCATGGAGCTGTTGCTTGCCGACATGAAGTACAAGGTGGTCGGGTTCGACATCGAGCACACCCGCGCTCGTGCCGGGTCTCATCCCAAGGTCGCCGTTGCCCAGATGTGCGTGGGCCACCATGTCCTTGTCTACCACTATTTCCTAGCCACAAGGCCTTGCAAGCGTTTCGCCAGGTTTGTCAACAGCCCCCACTACATGTTTGCTACAGTCGACATCACCAACGATGTCAAGGTGCTCAAGAATTCGGGCATCGCCTGCCAAAGTTTTGTCGACATCCAGGGCCAATACAAGATCTGGGTAGCAAGGAGCATGAGAAGGACTCACTGGTTCACCTTGCCGAGGCCATCATCGACCCCTACAACAGAGACATGAAGGATTCCTGCAACAACGATAAGCATGCCTAGCACTCGGCCTAGATGAAGAAACTCAACAAAGATCACGTCGTGTACGCGACCAAGGAGGCATACATGTGCTACGACATGTACAGGCGGATCGTTGACATGAGGAAGTTCCTCCTTCCCCAAAATGGCGAGGGATCCAGCCGGAAGCAGAGCAATGGCAAGCATCGCCGCAACAAGAAAGAGATGATTAGATCCTTATTTCTCCTAGTTTAGTATGCATGTAATCGCTTATTTTGGTGTGTGAAAATCTTATCTCTGTAGTCACTTGTCTAATTGTATGCTTAATTTGGTTATGCAATGCTATCTTTTAAAGTATATTTGTTGATGCTCTGTAGATAGAGCAAATCACATCGCACATGGACTAAACAAGGGAACCCGTCGGTGACGATTTCATCAATCACTGACGATTGTATACCAGCAATCGTTTGCTCACAACACACACGGCTTGTTAACAGTAATCGTCTGTGTTGTTATCGGTCTTCCCACACATTTCTGATTACAAACATGTTTGTCGCGTATCACACACATCTTGTTAAGTTGAACCATTTCTGTTCTCTTGGCTCAACGCAAACAGTTCATCCAAGTGAACTGTATGTCGTATATCGCACACACCTTCATCTGGCTGACCATTTCTATTGTTCCGCCTCATCACAAACAGTTCATCTGAGTGAACCGTTGTTGTGTATCGCACACGCCTTCATCTGGCTGCCCATTTCTTTTGTTCCTCCTCATCGCAAACAGTTAATTGAACTGAATCGTATGCCCTGCATCGCACACGGAACCAAAATCTGATCCGTGTTTGATGCATACGTCATCACAAACGTTTTGGACATTTTTGATGGTTCTCTCACACCACCGTTTGCGATTATTGCATCACGCACAGTTTCTCAAAGGGTCTCTGATCATAGTCTCGCGTTAGCAGCATCCTGCAGTAGTGAAGTGAGGAAGCTGATAAAGATTGTTAGTAAAATGGGTCAAAAGATGGCAATTAAACTATTTGTTTACACTTTATCCAATACATCAATGAACTGCAGGATGGTAAGTGAGAACTCTGCAACCTTCTTTTTACTGCCCATAATGAGTTGTGTTAGATGACAATGTCTGAATATTTTTTCCTTTCTAGTGGTTTCCAAAGCAGTTTACTCAAGAGTACCTCTCAAACTACATGATTGGTGGGAATGCAAAGGTTAAAGTATTTCTACCAGAACACGATGATTATCTAGATGTTTTCATGAAGACCGTGAAGGATGGGCGGTCGGCCATCACAAGGGGTTGGACTAGAGTCGTGGGTGCCTTCTGCATGGAGGAGGGCACAATATGGGCATTCCGCTTCACCTTGTTCAGCAACCAAAATGTATTTTGCCTCTTTCTTTACCGTCTTTAATAGTACAAGTATACAACTGTGGTTCATCATTATTTATTTGGATCTTATGTAATTCTTGATATGTACCTATGAATCAAATAATGCATTGGTTGTCTGAACCTGATGGATATGAATAAAGCTATAGCATACATTCAAATTCAAATCCAAATCCAAATCCGGTACAATTTGATATAGCAACAATTAAATTATGGTGAAATTACGCTCTCTAGGTCGTTACGGCACACACAGTTGGTAAAACACAAACGTTTCGATATACACCATAATCCGAGACGGTTCACAGAGAAGAAACGTGTGCAAGCGTGCACATAGTTCCCGTTTGCAAAGGATGCGCGATGTTAGACAATATCACAATAGTGCGGGCAAACTAAACATTTGTGATAGTTGCCTTATCGTAGACATTTCACAACCATGAACTATTTCTGATGAAGTATGCATCATAAACGTTGCACCACAGAATAGCGTGTGTGATAGTTTTTGTGTACGACTATGTTACGACGGTCCGAGGTTTTGTAATCCTATCCGACACTCGTATGATGATTAGCTAATCTTCTTAATTAGTGATCACATACGGCTTGGGAATGCTTATCATACACGTTCTATAATAGTAAACCATTTGTTATGGGCTGCGCATCATAAACGTAGCACCACAGAATACCGACTGCGATGGCAATGCGAGCACAAATGAGTAGGAGTACCGTATATACATCTTGGCTCCCTATCCCCGACAGTTTCTGGGTCATGTGGGAAGGACCCCCTATCGCCCACACTCACTTGCCGACGGTTCCAAATGCCATTGCGGAAAGGGGTTAAAAACCATTTGTATAGCACCGACGCGTACTAGTGGATGACATGATGTAGATGAGACCTATTCATGTAGGAATAGCCCCCAGCTTGTTATCCTTAATAGCAACGATACATGCATGTCTTGCTGCCCCTTCTGTCACTGGGAAAGAACACCGCAAGATCGAACCCATCACAAAGCACCACTTCCCATGGTAATAAAAATCGATCTAGCTGGCCTAACTAAACCAAAGATTCGAAGAAGAAATACGAGTCTATAAGTAATCATGCATATAAGAGATCAAAGAAGACTCAAATAACTTTCGTGGATATAGATCTGATCATAAACTCAAAGTTCATCGAACCCCAACAAACACACCGCAAAAAGAGTTGCATCAAATAGATCTCCAAGAGACCATTTTATTGAGAATCAAAAAGAGAGAAGAAGCCATCTAGCTACTGCATACGAACCTATAGGTCTATGATGAACTACTCACACATCATCGGAGAGGCACCAATGAGGATGATGACCCCTCTGTGATGGTGTCTAGATTGGATCTCGTGGTTCTGGAACTTACAGCGGCTAGAATTGTGTTTCGTCAAATCCCCTAGGGTTTCTGGAAAATTTGGGAATTTATAGGGTGAAGCGGCTGTGCAGGGGGGCTCTGAGGTGGGCACAGCCTCCCTGGGTACACCTGGGCTCCTGGGCACGCCCTAGTGGGTTGTGCTCCCCTCGGGCCTCCCCTCTGGTACTTCTTTGGCCAACTGGGTGTCTTCTGGTCCAGAAAAAATCTTCAAAAAGTTTTGCTGCTTTGGGCTCTATTTGGTACTGATATTCTGCGAAGTAAAAAACAAGCAAAAAACAACAACTGGCACTAGGCACTATTGACGGTGTCCTGTACCAGGGGGTACTCACCACGTCATCTCCCGATCAGTTGGATGGGGCCGAGGACCCCCATGGCCGTATACTCATGGGCCAGTTCGGACAACTGCCGCATACAAGGAAGATTCCACAAGACTTGATGATCAAGACAAGGACTCCTCCCCCACCGGCGTATTCAGCTAGGACTCTTGTTATCCTAGGCCTCTGGTGCATTATATAAACCAGGGCCAGGCTAGTCGATAGAAGATAACAACAATCATAATCATAGGCTAGCTTCTAGGGTTTAGCCTCTACGATCCTGTGGTAGATCAACTATTGTAATACTCATATCATAAAGATCAATCAAGCACGAAGTAGGGTATTACCTCCATCGAGAGGGTCTGAACCTGGGTAAACATCGTGTCCCCCGCCTCCTTTTACCATTAGCCTTAGACGCATAGTTTGGGACCCCCTACCCGAGATCTGCCAGTTTTGACACCGACATTGGTGCTTTCATTGAGAGTTTTGATGTGTGATCGGCAAAGGATCAATGGTTCGACTGCAGATCAACTGCGAGGTAGGCTTCTTCGTCACCGGCTCGACTGGTCACCTTGGCTTGACCGAGGACTGCGCCCTACCTCCGATCGTCATGTTCGGATGAGGGCCTTCATCAACATCAACTCCGGTCTCTATCAAGATCATGGAGGAATCATCCATGGAGCTTGGGGGCTCAACGTCAACATTGCCCTCGGGCAACCGTGCTATTTTTCTGGACAGCAAACTCGTATCCGCCGCCACCGCCTCCTCAAGTGTCGTTTTAACGATTGCTTTGGTGGAATTGTGCGGAATTGAGTCTACAACAACCCTGGAAAATTTCGTCGAGTTCCGATGGAGGAATCTCTGGCAATCTATGATATACCAAAGCCATGTCAAATCTGGATGGGAATCCAGACGAGTTTAGGGGGTGGTCTCCATAGCCCAGCTCAGAGGTCATTTGCAAGATCCAACCGTTCATCTGCTGTGGAATTCCCATATCTACCACCCTCAAAATTTCAGCTCGATCCGACCGTCCAAACTCCGGGAACCTTCCGATTAGTGCATCACTCTTTGGATCTGTTCTCTACGCGAGAACGAATCTGACCCGAATTCATCTTTTTTATGAACAGGATTTCTAACATCCTTTTTTAAGGAAGTTTTGTATGGGGTATTTTTTTTGTTTCCAAAGACATCTCGCTAATTTTAAAGTCTTTTCCAACATGATCTTCACCATCGCGCTGTGTCAAACCAGCCCGACAACGTTGCTCTATAGCGGCCGACCTGCTCTAGACACATCATCACTTTGTTAAGCCGAGCTCAACTTCTTTGGATCATCATCTCGGCAAGCCGAACAAGAGTTTGGCATCGTGAAGGATAAATCGTCACCAACATCGTCGCCCCACGGATTACACGGAGCGGGCACACCGGCATCGCTGCAAGGTCACTTCATCAAGCCAGCTTTGACCACGTCACAAGTTACGACCTACATCGGCATGGCCGAACTATTGCTTCATCGAGCCGATGTCCATCACGCCGAACTACTTCAACATCTCAGCTGACATGGCTGCTGCAACATCTCCTCGCCAACCTGCTCTGTCTCCTCGGCTGGACCGGGAACTTTGTTATTTCTTCATCAACACATTCCGATGACTTCGGCGTCACCAGCCGACCAACTTTGTCACGTTAGTTGGACCGGGGGCTTTGCCTCGGCGAGCCAACCTTTACCAGCATCGCCATGCCATCGCTTCACTGCCCATCAGGCAATGGGTATGCAGATCGAGTCCCAATTTTGGGAGTCAATTTTTCTTCGGACTACTACAACAAATAAACCAGGTGTTATTAATCCTAAGTAATTTTCTCTTGCTTGGGTATATTTTTTCGAAAAATTATTACTCTAGTTTGTTCCATCATCTATACACAGGTCTGTCAAATGATGGACGCATTAACAATGGTTGCGTGATGGTTTAGTCCGTTTCTCGTCTGTAGTTCGGCGAACGCCGCATCTAGAACCCAGACCGCCCTGCAAATTCAGGCTTTGTCACGCCTTCACTATGTCACGCCGACGCCCTGCATTGACATTGGCTTCGGCGCCAGGCTACATCTCTTTAAATAAATTATTTTTGTGTAAATCAATTATGTAAGGATTATATATATGCATATTATTATTTTTCTGGACCGCACAATTTTATATGTGCAGGTAATCGATTTTGACTGCGTTACGCGGTCACTACTCCGGAGTGCCGAACTCCCTGCTCGGACACCTCAGGCTTGGGGGCTAGGACCTCGGCCATGCCGAGGATTGCGAACCTTGTCGGATCTGTCACAGATCAATGGGTGATGAAGTCATGTACCTAGGGTAGGGTCATGGACCTGTCCAAGGTACCCTCCCCAAGGACATCTTTAGAAGAAACCGTCTTCCAGTCGACCTAGAGGGACTCCACTCGACGGACTTGAAGACACTCGACCATGAAGAGTCACTCGACCACCAGGAGTTCAAGAGCCACTCTGTATCCAAACGGTCTGTAATTAAGTAGTCTTTATGGTCATGATGACACTTTATGTAAGGCGTTACCAGTAACGCCAGACCTTAATGTACTTTAAACCCTCCGCTACATGGGCTGGCTGGGGTCTTGGCATCCTCTATATAATCCACCCCCTCCACTGGCAGAAGGGTTCGCACCCCTGTAACTCATACGCATATAATCCAGTCGACCGCCTCCGGGCTCCGAGACGTAGGGCTGTTACTTCCACCAAGAAGGGCCTGAACTCGTAAATCTCTTGCGTATACAACTACTCCATAGCTAGGATCTTGCCTCTCCATACCTACCCCCTATTCTACTGTCAGTCTTAGTACCACGACAGTTTGCGCCCACCGTGGGGCAGGTGTCTTAGCGACTTATTGGAGAAGTTGCAATTGTTCCGATCGCCTTCATCATGGTTTCTGGCGGAGTTCTGGTCGAGGGCCGCGAGATCCGTCTCGACGCGCTCATGTTCATCGCCGACGACTCCGCTTGGCTCCAGGAGGCTGCACACGACATCGACGCACTTCCCGTCCGCGGGGCAACACACTTTCGCGCGTGTGTCCTCGGTGTCCTGCTGCGGCAACCGTCGGCTCCGTATCGGTCGACTCCTGTGTCATCCTCTCTCCCTGTCTCCTGCCAGCGCAAGAGCTCTGGTCGGTGGAGGCTTCAGCGGTGGGTGAGACACGCAGTGGCTCGCCAATCAGCCACCACCCAAGTCGCGGTGATCGAGCCCGACGAATCTCTCTACGGCCTGTTCGATCTGTCGACTGGCTCCATAGAGACTGCATCCGAATGCGACAACAGTGATCCAGCTGCGGAGGTCCTGATGGTCAATGGGCCTCGTAGTCCTCCTGGCTTCCCTCGCACCGACGGAGCGGACGATGGAGGCGACCATGCTCAGGTCCATGAGGAGTATCAACCCGAGCCACTCACTTCTCTACAAAGAGAAGATCTTCGCCGCCGGAATATGGATGCTCTGCATACTCCCATCGTAGGAGAAACCCCCGAGGCTCGTGCCTTGGAGGATGCACGTTTGGCCAACTTGGCTGAACGCACTCGACTGGAGAACCTCTAGCAAGCACTCGACGACCGTGCGCGGCAACGAGTAGCAGACTCCAGTCGACGTCAACTCTTTCCGCCGCCGACTCAGGTATATCGAACCCCAATTCAGAATCTAGCAGCTGTAGCCCGTATAGCAGAGTCAGTTCATCCCTCTCAGTCAGAGGCTGGTAGAGGCTTGATGCAGATCAGAGATTTGCTCCGGGCAGCAGGAGATCAGAATTCAGCTGTGTCACAGCCACGCAATAGAATTCACAGTCGATCCGTCGCTGCGAATACAGTTCAGTCGGCTCATAGCCCAAGATCGCCTCCGCGGCGTGAGGGACGTGGGGGTCGACGTGATCAATATGATGACCGATTCGATCGCGATGATCGGCGTCGAGTGCCCACTCCTCCCCCAAGGGGTGGGTCTTACGCCCCTTGGCAACAAGATGACAGACGCCAGCACAGTGTTGGGCGAAGAGCTCCGGTCGACCCCAGGGAACCGGGCTTTGATGCGAGATCCATTATCGTGCAAGGTCTGGTCGACCGGAACAGAGCTCAACATGAAGGCCATGACAGAGATGCGCCCACCAGCAGCAGGGTTCATGTTTCAGGACCATAGTGTTTTAGCAGAGCCATCAGAGCCGCAGTGATCCCTCCCAACTTCAGGTTGGCGACTGGGGTGAGTAAGTTCACCGGTGAGTCCAAGCCCGATACTTGGCTTGAGGACTACCGAGTGGCTGTTCAGATTGGCGGTGGCAATGATGAAGTAGCCATGAAACACCTACCGCTTATGCTGGAGGGCTCGGCCAGAGCCTGGCTGAATTAATTGGCACCTAGCAGCATTTACACTTGGGAGGATCTTGCCCGAGTGTTTGTCAGGACATTTGAAGGAACTTGCAAGCGACCAGCAGGTTTGACCGAGCTGCAAGTCTGCGTGCAAAAGTCGAATGAGACCTTGAGAGATTACATCCAGAGGTGGATCACGTTGCATCATACAGTGGAGAATGTATCTGACCACCAAGCAGTATGTGCCTTCAAGGAAGGCGTTAAGAACAGAGAGTTGAGTATGAAGTTTGGTCGGACCAGAGACATGACCCTGAGTTGAATGATGGAGATTGCCAACAAATATGCCATTGGTGAAGAAGAGGATCGACTTCGGAGTGGCAAGTACAAGACGAGCCAGTCGGAAAAAGGAAACTCCAGTTGGAAGCAGAAGTGGAAAGCCGAGCCAGCTGCTCCTGGAGAAGCCCTGGCCGTGACTCAGGGCAAGTTCAAAGGGAAGCCCAAAGGATCCTGGAACCCCAAGAAGGTGAAGGATAAGGAAGGAAACGATGTGATGGATTTTCCATGCCACATCCACACGAAGAAAGACGAAGAGGGTAATTTCATTTACCCGAAACATACCACTCGCCAGTGCCGGCTCTTAATCCAGAAGTTTCAAGGAAAACAGCCCAAGGATAAGGAAAAGGAGTCGGACAAGGCTGAAGACAAAGAGGATAGTGATGAAGGTTACCCCCATGTCAATTCCACCCTGATAATTTTTGCTGATGTGGAGAGCAAAAGTCGACTGAAAGTTATCAACCGTGAGGTGAATATGGTTGCTCCGGCGACACCCAGCTATCTGAAATGGTCTCAGACCGCCCTTACATTCGACCAGTCTGATCACCCGACACACATAGCCACCCCTAGGAGGCAAGCTTTGGTGGTCGACCCAGTCATCGAAGGCACTCGACTGACTAAGGTTCTGATGGATGGTGGCAGTGGATTGAATATATTGTATGCGGAGACGCTAAAGGGAATGGGCATTCCGATGTCCAGACTCAGTTCCAGCAACATGAGTTTCCATGGAGTCATTCCTGGGAAAAAGGCTGAATCACTCGACCAAATTGCTCTTGATGTGGTTTTCGGCGATTCAAAGCATTTCCACAAAGAAAAGTTAACATTTGAAGTTGTGGATTTCCAGAGTGCTTATCACGCCATTTTAGGCAGGCCAACTTATGCACGATTCATGGCTCGACCATGTTACGTATACCTCAAATTGAAGATGCCTGGTCCCAAAGGGGTGATCACCATCACTCGCAATCGGAAAAAGGCAGAAGAGTGCTATCGCCGATGCTCAGATGGCAGTGGTAGAGCTACAGGAATACCAGAAAACCGCAGATCTGAGTGATTTGTTGCGAGCCAAGAAGCCTGCTACCGAATCAGCATTTCAGTCGTCTGGTGAGACAAAGCCTATTCACATCCACCCGACCGACCCCAATGCTGCTTCGACTCATATCTCAACAACACTCGACTCCAAATAGGAAGAAGCGCTCATCCAGTTCCTCCGTGAGAACTGGGACATCTTCTCATGGAAACCTGCTGACATTCCGGGTGTTCCCAGGGAGCTGGCTGAGCATCGCCTACGAGTCGACCCAAAGGTAAAACCTGTCAAGCAACATCTTCGACACTCTGCCATCCAGAAGAAAAAGGCCATTGGCGAAGAGGTGGCTCGGCTCCTGGCAGCAGAGTTTATCCGAGAGATTTACCACTCCGAGTGGCTCGCCAATGTTGTCATGGTCCCCAAGAAGGACAAGTCACTTCGCATGTGCATTGATTTCAAACATATCAATCGGGCCTGCCCGAAAGATCATTTTCCTCTCCCTCACATCGACGAAATTGTCGACTCGACTGTGGGGTGTGAGAGATGATCTTTTTTAGACGCCTATTCCGGGTACCATCAGATCCGTCTGTACGGACCCGATGAGATCAAGACAGTTTTCATCACTCCATTCGGGTGCTTCTGCTATGTCACCGTGCCGTTCGGCCTCAAGAATGCCGGAGCCACGTTCATGAGGATGATTCAGAAGTGTTTACTCACTCAAATCAGTCAGAATGTGGAAGTGTACATGGATGATATTGTGGTCAAGTCATGGAAGGGTTCCGACCTATTGACTGACCTAGCTGAAACATTTGCCAATCTCAGGAGGTATGATATCAAGCTTAATCCATCAAAGTGCACATTCGGAGTTCCTGGCAGAAAGTTACTCGGTGTTCTCGTTTCCGAACGAGGAATCAACGCCAACCCAGAAAAAGTTAGTACAATACTCCGGATGAAACGCCCTGTGCGTGTGCACGATGTCCAGAAGCTTACTGGATGCTTGGCCGTGTTAAGTCGATTCATCTCTCGCCTCGGTGAAAAGGCATTGCCTCTTTACCGAGTGATGAAGAAGTCAAACAAGTTCAAGTGGACTCCGGAAGCTGATGCAGCGTTTGCAGAGCTAAAAGCTCTGCTCTCCACCCAGCCGGTGCTTGCTGCCCCAATCAGCAAAGAGCCTTTGTTGCTTTACATTGCAGCCACAGGACAAGTCGTCAGTACAGTGCTTACGGTCGAGCGGGAAGAAGAAGGGAAAGCCTTCAAAGTTCAGCGCCCTGTATATTATTTTTCTGAAGTACTGACCCCATCGAAGCAAAGATACCCTCATTATCAGAAGCTTGTGTATGGGATTTACAAGACCATGAAGAAAGTTGCTCATTATTTCTCTGATCATTCCATTACAGTCGTCAGGGACGCCCCACTGTCAGAGATTCTGCATAACAGAGATCCAACTGGTCGAGTGGCAAAATGGGCGATTGAACTCCTTCCCCTTGATATCAAGTTTGAGGCAAAGAAAGCCATTAAGTCCCAAGCAGTAGCAGATTTCATCGCCGAGTGGATTGAAGAAAGTTGCTCATTATTTCTTTGATTATTCCATTACAGTCGTCAGGGACGCCCCACTATCAGAGATTCTGCATAACAAAGATGCAACTGGTCGAGTGGCAAAATGGGCGATTGAACTCCTTCCCCTTGATATCAAGTTTGAGGCAAAGAAAGCCATTAAGTCCCAAGCAGTAGCAGATTTCATCGCCGAGTTGATTGAACAACAGCAGCCGACTCAAGTTCACTCGGAGCACTGGACCATGTTCTTTGACGGTTCTAAGATGTTGAATGTTTCCGGTGCTGGGGTAGTATTGGTTTCCCCCCGAGGAGATAAGCTCAGATATGTGCTCCAGATTCACTTTGATTCCTCCAACAATGAAGCAGAATACGAGGCGCTTTTGTATGGGTTGCGCATGGCCATTTCACTCGGCGTCCGTCGCCTTATGGTTTATGGCGACTCAGATTTGGTGGTCAATCAGGTGATGAAGGAGTGGGACGTTAGAAGCCCAGCCATGACTGGATACTGCAATGCAGTGAGAAAGCTTGAAAAGAAATTCGAAGGGATACTGTCCAGATCAACGAGCCCCGAGCGTGGAACACGGAGCTACTCCGCCCCTTTTATACTTAAGTATTCACTCGGATGAGTTGTAATAAAAGTACTTCTGTAGTTTATTTATCAAAGACAAGAGCTTTATAATTTCCCCAGTGATTGTTGTTACTTTTGTCCACATAAAGCAGTCCCCCAGTGGGTGGCTTAGCTGCGAATCCGTTTCGCCTAAGTTTGTATAAAAAAATCTTTGCCGAGTGGTGAGCCAGCCTCACACTCGGGGATTTAGCTACGAATCCGTTTCGCCTAAGTTCAACAAAATCCTACCAAGTTGTGAGCCAGCCTCCCACTCGGGGGCTTAGCTGCAGTCCAAGTACTCGCCTAAGTTCAACAAAATCCTACCGAGTGGTGAGCAAGCCTCCCACTCGGGGGCTTAGCTGCAGTCCAAATACTCGCCTAAGTTCAACAAAATCCTACCGAGTGGTGAGCTAGCCTCCCACTCGGAGGCTTAGCTGCAGTCCAAGTACTCGCCTAAGTTTAAACAAAATCCTGCCGAGTGGTGAGCCAGCCTCCCACTCGGGGGCTTAGCTGCAGCATAGCGCTCGCCTAAGTACAAATACAACGTGCGCTCCGCAAGGAGGACGAGGTGCAGGTCGACTGCTACCCTCTCCTTCCGAGCTACGCCACAAATACAACGTGCGCTCCGCAAGGAGGACGAGGTGCAGGTCGACTGCTACCCTCTCCTTCCGAGCTACGCCACAAATACAACATGCGCTGCGCAAGGAGGACGAGGTGCAGGTCGACTGCTACCCTCTCCTTCCGAGCTACGCCACAAATACAACGTGCAAGGTGCAGGTCGACTGCTACCCTCTCCTTCCGAGCTACGCCACAAATACAATGTGCGCTCCACAAGGAGGACAAGGTGCAGGTCGACTGCTACCCTCTCCTTCCGAGCTACGCCACAAACACAACGTGCGACCCGCAAGGAGGACGAGGTGCAGGTCGACTGTTACCTTCTTCTTCAGAGGTACGCCACAGAAATCCTACCGAGTGGAGAGCAGACCTCCCACTCGGGGGCTTAGCTGCAGCCTAGTGCTCGCCTAAGTTTTTTAAAATCCTACGGAGTGGAGAGCAGACCTCCCACTCGGGGGCTTAGCTGTAGCCCAGTGCTCGCCTAAGTTTATGAAAATCCTACTGAGTGGAGAGTAGACCTCCCACTCGGGGGCTTAGCTGCAGCCCAGTGCTCGCCTAAGTTTTTGAAAATCCTACCGAGTGGAGAGCAGACCTCCCACTCGGGGGCTTAGCTGCAGCCCAGTGCTCGCCTAAGTTTTTGAAAATCCTACCGAGTGGAGAGCAGACCTCCCACTCGGGGGCTTAGCTGCAGCCCAGTGCTCGCCTAAGTTTTTGAAAATCCTACCGAGTGGAGAGAAAGCTTTCCATTCAGGGGCTTAGCTGCGGCCCAGCGCCAGCCTAAAAATGACGAAGTGTAAGTCGATTGCAATATGTGCTTCATCCTTACCTGCAAAAGAGCATCTCAAACACCAGCGTATAGATGGAGCGAAAGACAATGTTCGTTCGGAGGCACATGCAAACATATTCAACATCAAATCCAAGTTCAGATAACATCTTACGGAACTAGAAGTGCTCAGACACTAAGCCTGTTAAAGTTTGTCGGTTACAAAAACCACTCGGCATACCGAGGCAAATTTAAAGCATCAAGCATAGAAGTTTTTTACCCCTCCTGTGGAGGGCTGGAAGGCACAACAAACTTGTCCAGGTCGATTCCATCTGTGATTCGAGTGGCAACAACGATGAAGGTCTCCATGAAGGATCAGAAGTCATGCTTCTTGGTATTGGCCACCTTGAGAGCTGCCAGCTTGTCCTCTCGCGCATCCTTGCAGTGAACACGAACCAGAGACAGAGCAACGTCGGCACCACACATGGCAGAAGACTTCTTCCATTCTTGAACTCGACTTGGAACTTCGTTCAGTCGAGTCATCAAAGACTCGAGGTCGTTCAGAAGTGTTTCTCCTGGCCAGAGTGTCGTGTCGATGCGCGATGTTCCAACCTTCAGTCTCGCAAGATAGTCAACCATGGCAGCAATGCGAGACTCGAGTCGGAGCACGTTCATGGCGGCTTCATCCTTCACAGGAGAGTTGATGGGATCCAAGCCAGTCTCCACTCGACTGGTCTCCTCTTCAAAGTTTTGGCAGAATTCTGTGGATACGGTCCGAGGATAAGCTAACATCCCTACAATAAGTCAGTGTTTACCAGTCGGATATAAGGGGTTACCTTCGAGCATGAGGAACAACTTCTTGGCGAGCCCCCCCCCCTAGATAAACCTCTAAGTCGTTCTTCTTTCCCGCCAGCTCACTAGCCTTATCGCTCAAGGCTAACTTGTCATTTTTCAGTCGACTGGCATACTTGTTGGCTGTGTCGAGAGCAACTTTCAGACTGGTATTCTCCTCTTCAAGTTTGTTGATTGAAGACAACTTTTCTTCTGCGAGTTTGGTCTTTTTCGATGCTGCTTTCTGCGCCTCAGCGAGATCAAGATCCTTCTTCTTCAGAGAATCCCTCAGTTTGTCTGCAAAATCACAGTGAGATCAAGCTCGGGAGTGGACAAGGAACAAAGGCAGTCGTCAAGATTCTCACCAAACATACCTTTTGCCTCCTCCTTCGCCTTCGTGAAGTTCTCCTAGACAAGCTTTAGATCAAGTTCGAGATGGATATGCTTGTTCTCCAACTCAGTATAACGAGCTGCAAGCTCGCAAGATTTTTGTGAAGAAACAATCAACAGACGTCAAAGATAGGTCACTTCCGAGTGACTAAGAAAAAAAAATCGTAGTATTTCTAAGACTACAGCCGAATCTAAATATTCAACTGTAGTCTCGGAGACTACACCCAGTGGGTGCACTCAGCGTGCCCCCACTAGTTCTATCAGCTAGAGTCGATCAGTCGACCAAAAAAGGCAGAAAGGCTAACCACCAACAGTTAGTCGCAGTTTCAAAAAAAAGGTGTTCTTCAGGCCGTAGTCGACTGCCAGCAGTCAACCACAGTCTCGGGGACTACACCCAGTGGGTGCACTCAGCGTGCCCCCACCGGTTTATGATTCCATTCGACCAGATCGAGTAAAGAAAGTAATGAGAAAAAGCTCAAGACATAAAGACTATGGTCAACTGCCAGCAGTCGACCATAGCCTTGGGGACTACACCCAGTGGGTGCACTCAGTGTGCCCCCACCAATCCAGAATCTCAATTGACACACCCAGTGGGTGTACGACAGATACTAAGATTTTCAGAAAGAAAAGTTTTTAGGTATCATATCCTAACAGAACAGGCGGTGATTGAGTAACCTGAACATTGCTCGAAGGGCTGAACTAATGTCATAAGCCGCTTAACTGGCGTCTCTAATCACCTTCACTTGCTCCATCATGACCCCTGCCTGGCGCATGGCTTCTTTAGCAGCGCTTGCCTGGTCTTCTGGGACGTGGTGGGTAGAGAAAAGTGAAGGCTGATCAGCACTCGACGACGAAGGGAGAGCACTCGTCAGCGGCACCACAAAGGATACGGTAGGCTGAGTGACGTTGTCCCCCTCCGCAACCAACGTCTCAGGTGCTGATACGACCTGAGCTGTCTTGCCAGCAGATGCTCTCCTATTCCTCCTCTGCCTCAGTGGTTCCTCGTCATCATCATCAGGAAGATCAATGATGATATTAGATGGAGCTGCAGAAAAGATCCAAAGTTAAAAATGAAGATCCTACCGACTGAAAACGAAACTTCAAAGGTCATACCAGGGTTGGAAGTGACAACATCCTCCATTTCTTGATCTTCAGGTCTGGTCGAGGTATCAGAAGTAGCAGCACTGCAGTTTCAGAAATCAGTCGGTCAGCTAACGAATCGACCAAGAATAAATCCATGAGAAACAAGAAGACACAAGTTACGTCATTACCCAAAAATAGTGGGAATCACCATCTTCATCTTCGGCAAGGCCTTCGTTGGCTTTGACGGCGCCACTCGAGATTGCTTCGGCACTTTCTCAGTCGGCGCCGGAGAGGTCGTCCGAGGACGCTTGGTCGACTGCACAACAGGCGCGGCCCCCTTGCCGCGCTCGACTGCAGGGTCATGGGCAAGCTTGGGTCTTCTTTCAGAACGGGGAGGCGCGACTTCCTTCTCCTCTTCCTCCTCCTCTTCCTCATCGGAGCCAGCATCTTCATCACCCTTATCGCCATCCGATTCCCACTCTTCTTGACTTTCACCTCCACTTCCTTCCTCCTCCTTGGTCTGTGCTTGCGCCCCATTGGGCAGCGAATACAACTCAGTGGTAGCCTGAAAGACAACAAACAAGACAAAAGTCAATCGACTGATCTGCAGCAAAACAGAATGGACGAAACATGATTACAGTCGGAGATAAGTGGTCATACCTTGTCTGGTTCATAAGACTGGTCGAGTGACGGGATCCTCCTGGCCCCACGAGGGTTATCTTTGTTCCCTGTGATGGCAGTCATCCACCTCTCCCGTGTGGCGTGGTCGACCTCCTCTGGGTGGACCCGAGTGGTGTCTTCAGTACCAAAGTACAACCACATCGGGTGGCCCCGGTATTGGAGTGGCTGGATGCGCCGTCGAAGGAAAACCTCCAGAAGATCCATGCCAGTCACACCGTCGTGAACGAGTTGGACTACACGCTCCATCAACATTTTAACCTGAGCCTTCTCCTCTGGAAGCACTTTCAGAGAAGACGGCGTGTTCACTCGACTCATGGAGAAGGGAGGGAGCCCAGTCGACTGGTCTTGGCAATAGAACCAGGTCGACTGCCACCCTCTAACTGACTCGGGAAGGGTCATAGCTGGAAAAGCACTCTTACTCCTCATCTGGACCCCAAGTCCCCCACACATCTGGATTACTTGGGTTCTCTCATCATTCGGATTAGCCTTTTTCACCGTCTGAGAGCGACAAGTGAATATGTGTTTGAAAAGGCCCCAGTGTGGCTGACAACCCAAGAAGTTTTCGCACAAAGACACGACAGTGGCGAGATAGGCAATGGAGTTGGGTGTGAAGTGATGGAGTTGTGCCCCAAAGAAGTTCAGAAACCCCCGAAAGAAAAGATGCGGCAGCAGAGAAAACCCACGATCGACATGGGTGACTAAGAGGACACACTCACCCTCCTGAGGCTGAGGCTGCCACTCCGTCCCCGGAAGCCTTGCTGACCCGTGGGAGATCAGCCCTTCATTGGCCAGGTCATCGAGGTCCTTCTGGGTGATGGTCGAGCGGATCCAATCTCCCTGGATCCAGCCTTGCGGCAGGCTGGACCATGACGAAGAGCCGCCCCGACTGGTCGCTCTCCCCTTCGCCTTCGTCGTTTCCTTCTTCACCTGCTCCAAAGCCGCCGTCTTCTCCTTCACCATTGTCACCGACGAAGCAGGCACAGAGCAGCAGCGCGGAGCAGGTGGTGAGCGAAGCAAATGAATCTAAGGACGGAGGAGGGGAAAATGAGGGCGCACTGTTCAAAAACCCTCGCCCAGTGCCTTATATGGAGTCGCTCCCGAGTGGCTGACTGGTAGGCCCGGACAATTCTGTCAAATCCCGAAAGAGTCGCGCGTGCGATACGTGGCGAAAAAGGCGGCGCGGAAATCGAGGCGTCTCTGCCTTATCCCATCCGAGTACCGCGGCCTTCTCTGCTTCACGCGCTTCCCGAAATTCGGATCCCACTAAGTCCGCTAACAGCAGAGCAACTTGTCAGACAGAAGATTTCTTGCGATCCGTCGCTCGGAAATCTCCAAGTTCATAAAGCTCACTCGACAGATATAAAGAATGGATCAAGGCGACTAAAAGAGAAGTTGACACCATCACTAAAAAGTCATTGATCCAGAGTAAGACACATTCACAGCACCAGAAAACAGGTCGGAAAGATTGTCAACTCCTTCCTCACTCAAACCTCGATCCATTCGGGGGCTAATGATGAAGTTATGTACCTAGGGTAGGGTCATGGACCTGTCCAAGGTACCCTCCCCAAGGACATCTTTAGAAGAAACCGTCTTCCAGTCGATCTAGAGGGACTCCACTCGACGGACTTGAAGACACTCGACCATGAACACTCACTCGACCACCAGGAGTTCAAGAGCCACTCTGTATCCAAACGGTCTGTAATTAAGTAGTGTTTATGGTCATGATGACACTTTATATAAGGCGTTACCAGTAACGCCAGACCTTAATGTACTTTAAACCCTCCACTACGTGGGCTGGCTGGGGTCTTGGCATCTTCTATATAAGCCACCCCCTCCATTGGCAGAAGGGTTCGCACCCTTGTAACTCATACGCATATAATCCAGTCGACCGCCTCTGGGCTCCGAGACGTAGGGCTGTTACTTCCACCGAGAAGGGCCCGAACTCGTAAATCTCTTGCGTATACAACTACTCCATAGCAAGGATCTTTCCTCTCCATACCTACCCCCTATTCTATTGTCAGTCTTAGTACCACGACAATGGGCGTCTTCGTCCCGCCACAAGCCTGAATCGCGTCATCAACACCGAGCACATTAACGAGCTAAGTCGCTTTCATGCTCAAAAACTTTTAGTTTTAAATTTTGTTCGGTTCGACCAAACATTACACTTTTTAGCAAAAAGTTGTTTGTGACAAAATTCCTTGTCAAAACTTTGTTTGTGACACACAAATTCAAATACCCTGTTTATTTGGGGGCTTCCTTTATGAAGCCTTTCTTCTTGCATATGATTATACTTGTATGGCTTCGTTCCTTGTTCGTGTATTACGCCACAATATGCACCATATTAACTTAAGTGTTCCGCAAGCTGGGTTGCCTGGCTCCTATGCTTATCCCTACGTTCCCGATTGTTCGGCTAGGGAGTAAAGGGAGCACCTCTGCGATTGTCAAGATCGGGTCATCCGAGCTTGGACCTTAGACTGGGTGAAGCCGAAAGCTAGCGCTCTTATTGTTTTCAATCATGGTCGGCACACAACGGAACTCATGAGTACAAAAAATCTATTGCACAAGTCTCATAGTAACAATGAGCAACCGAAGAAAGGTATCGGTGGAGGTACTATTTTCTTCGAAGATGCTTCTTACACTTCGTCAGTAATATAGCATAAGTTCCCTGAGCGCGCTTTGTCTGTTACAGCCTTATGGCCTGATTGCCAGGTTATCAGAAACACCGTCGATATTCTCGACAGGTGGAGTACATAACACTTTTCGGTCCTTGACCGAAGAGGGAGAAGCCGATGGTCGGTTAAGACGCATTTAAAGTTTGGGTGAACACAGATATGATATAAGTACTTCGGTACATACAATCATGATACAAGAAATTCTTTTACCCAAGTCACTTGGGGGCTCTTAAGATTTATATGAGTTGTTTTCCAAGCTTATGGCATTTTTAAACTATTTGTGTATTTCCAGTATAAGTCTCGCAGTGCAACGCCGGACACCTTTAGAAATTCGGCAAAAACATTCTCGGGTATTGCTATATATGCATCGGTTTCCAATTGTGTCTTCGGTCAATAGTTGGGTTGCCCAGCTCTTATGCTTGCCTCCTACGTTCCGCTTTGTTCGGCTAGGTGTGCAAAGGGAGAACCACTGCGATTGTGCTTCCAGATCGCATGGTTAAGCACCTCAGTGGAGAAAGCCAAAAACTGACTATCACAATAAGCGTAAACTGGCCAGCGATCCGATGACTATGTTAAATGACGGGCCATTCATAACATTGGCCAAAGTGTTTACGGCTTGACCTCGGCTGTCGCTGAACACTAACCAGGGGGTCATAGCTAGCTTCCCCAGCTTAAAGCTCCTATGACTAAGTGAAAGTCATAAAGCCCGCATATCTGATTGCCTCGTTTCCACTAACACAACCACCTTTGGGCACCGAGACGTCGGCTAAGGGGTGTCTTGTTATTGTGGAAACACATTGTGTAGTATCTACAAAGGGGTAGAAGCCGACGACGAGCCACTTTCAACTGATAAACGGTCGCAACGGAGTCAAAATAAACATATCATCGGCATTTGTCATTAATATACAAGTGCCGCCTTCCGTAATCATGATTATAAAGCCATAAACATGCATCAATTTGACTTAAGATTTTTGCCAAGCTGGGTTGCCTGGCTCCTGTGCTTACCCCTACGTTCCCAATTGTTCGGCTAGGCGGTAAAGGGAGCACCTCTGTGATTGTTACTACTGGGTCATCTGAGTTAGTATCTCAGACTGGGTGAAGCCGAAAGCTAGCAATCTTAAAGGATCACATTGGTCGGCAACGATGGAAGTGAAAATTTTGGTTCATTAATACCATTGAGTCGGGAACTTTCCCCGAACTAAATCCTCAATATTTTCCTCCCACATTGATCGGAGGTGAGGTTTCATGATCATGATAAGCATGACTACCCGAAGAAAGGAATCAATAGCGGGACTATTTTACTTGGAAGATGTTTCTTACATTAAGTAATATAACATATCTCTCCCCGTACCTTTGTTTATAAAACCGTATGGCCGGATTGCCTTGTTTTCCATAAATCTTTGCCCTTGTAACGGCTTTATAAAGTAGGAAAACACTCCTCGGCTACTGTCCGAAGAGGTTGAAGCCGATGGTCGGTCAACAAAGTTTTGTACAATACGGATTCGAGTATTAATGATGCAGAGTACTTGGATACATACAATCATTACATATAATCTGTGATTTTACTATGGATATCGATCCTTAATTCAGCCACCCGTGCCCACATTAAGGCTCGGGGGCTACTAGGCTTCACGCTCGTTATTTATAAATATTAAAGGAGCACATTGATCCAGTGATCTGGTGTTGCCACCCGACCAGTGTCTCGGGAGCTGCTGCGTTGCCTGTTCAATGTAGAAAATTCAAAGTGCTTAGTGTTCAGCTTGATCGAACTACGGGCAAATGTGTCTTCGGACAACAATAGGTACCATGTGGACCTATCTGGCGTCAAGCTAATATATTGCGGCAACTTCTCAAGACCCTCTCTCAAGGGCCCGTTCGCCGATCACTATTATCTCTAATATATTACACTGCGTTTCTATTCCTACCTATGCTGCCGAGCCAGGAATTGATCCTCAGGCCGATTTTGTGCATCGACATGAGTCTCAGGTGCTACTAGGAATAGAGGTTTTATGTTTTCCTTCAGGTGCATCTTGGGTTTTAGACTGACACACACCTTGAGGGCTACTGGAAATACTGGCTATATATCTTCAGCAGAGAATAAATTGCACCATTCAAAAATCAGCCTACGGGCGGGGTGGTGCACCACCTCGGAAACAGTCCGGCATAAAGCTCAGGCGTCGGTGGCTAGCTCCATAGAGGGCATTTCCAGCATTAAGATTGGCTAAACTCCTTCAACTTTTTTGAACCAAGGTGAACTATGACACCTCGGATACAGTCCCAGCGTTGGAGCTCGGATATAGTCCGGCGTTGGAGCTCGGATATAATCTGACGCTGGAGCTCGGATGAAGTTCAGCGTTGCAGCTCGGCTGCAAAAGATACCTCGAATGCAGTCCGGGTTGGAGCTCGGACGCAAGAGGACACTGCCGCCTGGTAACAACTTCAAACCCAGGGTATGCCATAAAAATAACAAGGCATTGATAAAGGCCGGAAACTTAAAGGGCTCCTTGGGTACCCGACGTGTAAACTCTTGGGATGCACTTCAGCGATCCTCAAGATCGAAGATTAGAAGATTTGTTGAACCAGTTTTCAAGACCGACTACCGAAGATGAAGAATAGTTCGGAAGAATCGAGGAGCGTCCCCAACTAGAAGACCGGTTCAGGGGGCTACTGACGGTGTCCTAGACCAAGGGGTACTCACCACGTCGTCTCCTGATCAGTTGGATGGGGCTGAGGACCCCCATGGCCGTATACTCATGGGCCAGTTCGGACAGCTGCCGCATACAAGGAAGATTCCACAAGACTTGGTGATCAAGACAAGGACTCCTCCACCGGCGTATTCGGCTAGGACTCTTGTTATCCTAGGCCTCTGGTGCATTATATAAACCAGGGTCAGGTTAGTCGATAGAATATAACTACAATAATAATCAAAGGCTAGCTTCTAGGGTTTAGCCTCTACGATCTCGTGGTAGATCAACTGTTGTAATAGTCATATCATCAAGATCAATCAAGCAGGAAGTAGGGTATCACCTCCATCGAGAGGTCCCGAACCTGGGTAAACATCGTGTCCCCCGCCTCCTGTTACCATTAGCCTTAGACACACAGTTCGGGACCCCCTACGCGAGATCCACCGGTTTTGACATCAACAACTATGTCAATAGGTTTGTCCCAAAAATTGATATAAAGTTGTTATAAAAGGATTGTAAAACATCTAAGAATGATAATATAACAGCATGGAACAATCAAAAATTATAGATACGTTGGAGACGTATCTATCGTCATGCAAGATTCGCCGACCCTTGCCTTGTAGTTATCCCGAGCATAATCCTCAGCCAAGGGGATCATGGTGCAAAACGACCTAGGGTCTGTGCCGGTGTCATATCTTCCTTCCAACCTTACTAGAGAACTTCCATCGACATCCATGACATGCCTCACCTTATCAACAAGTTCGACAAGAGTTGGATCCTTAGGAAAACATAGCGCACGACTTTGGGTGTTCACAAACTCCACACCGGTGCTGCCGGATTGGATGTTAAGAACACTGACATGATGTAAATGAACTATGTTACGATACGCCATCCTACATAAAAAGGTAATATAGCCAACATTAACCCAGTTATAGGTTCGGCATACAAGAAACGATTTCCACTGGCTAGCACCCTCCTATTACCTAATGAACAACCGATATACATCCTCTCAGGTTGATTCGTAAGAAGATTACCTGCTGGATTGACCAGATCTGGTAGCTTCTACATCGTCTCTACCCTTGGACTATACGACCACCGGGGATTTGGTGTTGGGGCTGAGGTTAGTAAGAGGGGTCGTAGGGAAGAGGGGCCTACCT
Source organism: Triticum aestivum (assembly GCF_018294505.1). Taxonomy (NCBI): domain Eukaryota; kingdom Viridiplantae; phylum Streptophyta; class Magnoliopsida; order Poales; family Poaceae; genus Triticum; species Triticum aestivum. Next base: position 432,016,725 of record NC_057801.1, read on the forward strand.
CCGACAGCAAGCCTTCCTCGAATGGGCCGCTGCTTCCATGGAGAACACCCGTAGGAGCTGACGGGGTTGGATGAACTTCGAGTGTGGCTCTGTGGAGGCGATGACTTGTTTCAGGTGGAAGGTGGGTGCGGCAAGCGGAGCTCAAATGGAAAAATTCCAAGGTGCCCTAAAAGGACATGTCACCTGACGGCATGGCGAACGACATGAGCAGCCAAATTGATGTCACACGCCTAATTCTAAGGCGGCACCCTAGATGGGCTGGCACACCAAATACACAGGCGCCCGAAGGATGTACAACGCCAATTTGAAAAGCGGCTAAGATGGTGTACAGCCATGGCGTGCTTACAATGTAGAAACGCCAAAAAATAAGGCGTGTCCAGGAGTAGAGACGCCATATTCATTGACATGTTCATATTCATGTGCAGACGCCTACCACTTAGTCATTTTAGCTATACATCGGAACATCTAAGCAGGAAGGTGGATTTACTAACGTGGTAGTTCTGGGCATTGCAAGTAGTCCAGATATTCTAACTCCAGTCGCGCCTCGGGATATGGAGCTTCATGCTGGTGCCACACTAGTGGCGTGACAGACGACCGTCGACTGTGACCGGTCCAAAGCGCCTTGGCGGGTGGCGCGGCGATGTGCAGGTATGGCGCCTTATGTCCCATGGCGAATGGGGGGTTAGCAGACGAAATAAGTTTTTAAGTCGTTAGTGGGCAAAATAAGGACGTCCAGGGGTCATTTAATAAAAATAATATGGGCTAAGCAGGGTAGCGTGGACTACGGATGTACACAAGTGAGTGCGGGTTTTGTTGTGTTGGGATACGCCTTGAATCATGTCATTTGTCATTTTTTGCTCCATGGAACGACACACACACACACACACTGTCTTTCTTCATTGCTTGCTGCCTATTCTGTTCGTCGAGCCATCTGCATCGCGTCAATCTGTCTGTTTGTCTGATGAATCCCTTTTTTTGCAGGGGAATACTGAGAGCTTTCTTGAATAAAAGCATTCACCGAACAGTGCACCAATAGGCTACTAATCCGGAAGCTAGGAGTGTTATTGATCCAGTTTTCGGTCACGTCAATTGTGCAAGCACACTTTGCACAAATGTGAGCCAGACCGTTAGCTGATCTTAGAACATGATGAATTGAAAATGAAAGAAAACTACTAGCAAGCTCTCCAATATCTACTAAGATAGGAGCCACGACCGATCGCGAATCGTGGCTTGAGTACCAGAGGTTTACAAACTCCAATCAATCTATCTCTAGAGCAACATTTGAAAAACCTCACTGCTTGGTGAAGATGGCACCATCTCGCACAACCATCTCCTCTGCTCTGAGAGGATCCGTTATACCAACATACGGTTTACTCCACGCCCCAAGAAAGGATCCACAAGAGCGAGCAACACCATCAACACCTCCTTCTCCATCTTCAAACTTAATCACAGCATCGGTGTTGATCTTGACAAACTCTGGTTCTGGAGGGCACCATCCATGTCCTGGCATAGCAAGGGCATGCTGCCATGGGATATCCAGGAGGGCTAGTGCCTTCCTACTTCGACGTACTGAGTTTGTCGGATCAAGTTTTTCTTCCCTGTGAGTCAGCTTGTTCCTTGAGAGCCCTATAGACCACATCACAGAGACTATAATCACTCCGTCTCTTGAAGTAAAATGCTCATCGCATACAGTATCTTGAGCCCATGTTACTGGGTGAAGTCGCGGCATATAGAAGTCGAACAGCTATTGCACCTCTTCCTAGAAGCGTTTTGTGTGCGAGCACTTCATCAATGCATGCTCCAGGTTCTCTTCCTGAGCCAAACATATTTTCCAAAGGCTTGATAGTCTAATATGAAGGTGCAGTAGGGTAGATTCATCTGGTAATATCCCCCTAAGAACACGCCGGAAAAAGACTCGAACCTTGGGCAACACATTTAGCTTCCATAGAGCATTCCACAACCGTTGGTTACCAATAGATGGACCGGTAGCCTGGCCTTCATCTAGAGCTTGACGCTCATTGCGAGTCACGAGAGCTCGGTATGCCGACTTGATGGTGTAGTTGCCAGAAGTTTCATGTGCCCATGCTAGAAAATCATCACCACCACCATATCTCAAAGGAATATTCAATATTGCTACTGCATCCGGTAGTATGAATGTATTATGCATCAGTTCAGCCCGCCATGACCAGTCCGTTGTGTCTATCAGGTCACTGGCCAAGGAAATGTTAGTATCAGACGGTCGGAATAAAGGAGCCATCGTATGAGTTGATGGGATCCAACGATCATTCCAGATCGATATTGTAGGTCCATCTCCGACATGCATGATAAGACTAGCGAGCAAAGCTTCCCTTCCAGCAATAATAGCTCTCGAAGTGGTCAAGGCGGAACCTGGAGAAGTCGCTTGCATGAAATCTGAATCTGGGTAGTATTTTCCCTTCAGTACTCTGGCACATAAGGTATTAGGATTAGTGATAAGACGGCATCCCTGTTTACCCAAAAGTGCCAAGTTAAAGATGTGAAGATCATGAAATCCCATTCCACCTCTACACATTGGTGTTTCTAGCTTCTTCCGTGAAATCCAATGCAAGGATCATTTGTCAATAGAACTGCTCTACCAGAATTTTTCCATGCAAGACATGAGACTCTTGCATACTTTCTTTGTCAAGAGGAAGACACTCATGCTATATGTTGCGATCGCTTGTATGATGGATTTCGATAAAGTTTCCTGCCCTGCACAAGCAAAAAGTCTCTTTGACCACCCTTGCATCTTGCTTCTCGACCTCTCCCCTATATGGTCAAAGGTTCCTCTTGTGATTTTGCCCACAACGGTAGGAAGACCGAGGTACCGTTCACTGAATGCCTCAGCAAGCACGTCCAAGGCATTCTTGATCGCTTGTCTGCATCTAGTTGTGTATTCGGACTGAAGAATATGGCGCTCTTTTCGCGGTTTACACATTGGCCCGAAGCCACACCATATATATGCAAAATGTTGTTCAGTCTAGCCGCACTTTGAGTGTCGGCCTTCATGAATATGAGACTATCGTCTGCGAAGAGCAGATGATTGACCCATGGAGCTCAAAAGTTAACTCTAATTCCTCCGTCCACATTCCCATAATACTTGAGCAATGAAGAAAACCCTTCTGCACATAAGAGGAATAAAAATGGTGACATGGGATCTCCTTGCGGCAAACCACATGTTGGAGTGAAATAAGGAAGTAGCTCCCCATTGACACACACTGAGAACCGAACCGAAGTAAAACACTTCATGATCAGTCTAATCAAATTGATGTGAAAGCCAAACTTAGTCAAGATAGATTCTAGATAACTCCATTTAACTCGGTCATAAGCTTTCATCATGTCGAGCTTGACAGCGCATGCATAATTCTTCCCCTTCTTCCTTCTTCTCATAGCATGAACACTTTCAAACGCAACTAGCACGTTGTTAGTGATTGGTCGTCTAGGGATGAAAGCACTTTGTTTTGCTGATAATCTCGTTCATAAATTCCTTAATTTTATTTGTGATACCTTGGCTGCCACCTTATATAGAACATGGCACAAGGAAATTGGACGATATTATGCTATTGCCTGTGGGTTACATACCTTACGTATGAAGGAAATATGCCCTAGAGGCAACAATAAAGTTGTTATTTTATATTTCCTTATATCGTGATAAATGTTTATTATTCATGCTAGAATTGTATTAACTAGAAACTTGATATGTGTGTGGATACATAGACAAAATACCGTGTCCCCAGTAAGCCTCTACTAGACTAGCTCGTTGATCAAACATGGTTAAATTTCCTACCCATGGACATGTGTTGTCATTTGAGGAACGGGATCACATCATTAGAAGAATGATGTGATGGACAAGACCCATCCGTTAGCTTAGCATAATGATTGTTCAAATTTAATGCTATTGCTTTCTTCATATCAAATACATATTCCTTTGACTATGAGATTATGCAACTCCCGGATACCGGAGGAATGCCTTATGTGCTATCAAACATCACAACTTAACTGGGTGATTTTAAAGATGCTCTACATGTATCTCCGAAGGTGTTTGGTTGGTTGGCATAGATCAAGATTAGGATTTGTCACTCCGAGTATCGGAGAGGTATCTCTGGGCCCTCTCGGTAATACACACCATAAGAAGCCTTGTAAGGAAAGTAACTAATGAGTTAGTTGCAGGATGATGTATTACAAAACGAGTAAAGAGATTTGCCGATAACGAGATTGAAATAGGTATGAAGATACCGATGATCGAATCTCGGGCAAGTAACATACCGATGATAAAGGGAATAATGTATGTTGTCGTAATGGTTCGACCGATAAAGATCTTCGTAGAATATGTGGGAGCCAATATGAGCATTCAGGTTCCATTGTTGGTTATTGACCAGAGATGTGTCTCGGTCATGTCTACATAGTTCTTGAACCCGTAGGGTCCACACGCTTAACGTTCGATAACCATATAGTATTATATGAGTTATGCATGTTAGTGACCGAATGTTGTTCAGAGTCCCGGATGAGATCACAGACATGACGAGGAGCTCCGGACTGGTCTGGAGGTAAAGATTCATATATTGGATGATATGGTTAGCCAAGGGGGTCAGGCCCACGGGGTTATAGGTCGGTGCAAAGAAAGTTTTACGGAGGTAAGAGGCCAAACGCCGGAGACCCTGGCCTCTGGCCCTGGGCCAGACGTCGAGGCCCATTGCGTCTAGGCCAGACGCCAAGGATTGTGGCATTTGGTCCTAGAGTCCGAGTGGGACTCTTGCCTTTCAAAACCAACTTTGAGGAGGCTTTGGCTCCAAGTTTCGACCCTAGGGCTCAACATATAAATAGAAGGGCAGGGCTAGCACCGAAGACACATCAAGATTCACCAAGTCGTGCACCAGCAACCCAGTCGCCTCTAGTTTATCCTCTGTCATAGTTTCCGTAGTGCTTAGGTGAAGCCCTGCGGAGATTGTTCTTCACCAACACCTTCACCATGTCGTCGTGCTGCCGGAACTCATCTACTAGTTCGCCCGTCTTGCTGGATCAAGAAGGCGAGGACGTCATCAAGCTGAACATGTGCTAAACATGGAGGTGTCGTACATTCGGTACTTGATCGGATGGATCGTGAAGGTGTACGACTACATCAACCGCGTTGTGAAATGCTTCCGCTTACGGTCTACGAGGGTACTTTGACACACTCTCCCCCTCGTTGCTATACATCTCCTAGATAGATCTTGCGTGAGCGTAGGATTTTTTTTTTGAAATTGCATGCTATGTTCCCCAACAGTGGCATCCAAGCCAGGTCTATGCATAGAAGATATGCACGAGTAGAACACAAAGAGTTGTGGGTGGTGATCGTCTTACTGCTTACCACCAATGTCTTATTTTGATT